>NW_026263411.1:0-300000 GCF_947179515.1 Apodemus sylvaticus
AAAGAAAATTATCCTGTGGGTTCTCTTTTGAGGCTACAAGTTTAGACGTACACACCACACCAAATCTTTTCAAGTTATAACGTGTTGTTTAGGAGATACAAACTAATTTTGTAAGATGCCTTATTTCTTCTCGTAAAGTTTAAGTTTTTCCAATAAGTACGTATTTGTCTTTACTCTGCAACACTGTATTTCCTTATAACGTGGTATTCTTACATATTCTTTCGAGAGAAAACTCTCCTGGGCATTCTCCTTTGAGGTTACAGGCTTAGACATACACGCAACACCAAAGCTTTTCGAGTTAAAATGTTTTGTTTAGGAAAAACGAGATAATTTCGCACGATGCGGAATTTCCTTAATACGTGGTTTTCTGACAAATTTTGACCAAAGAAAAATCTCCTATGGGTTCTCTTTTGAGGCTACACGTTTAGACGTACAGGCCACACCAAATCTTTTTAAGTTACAACGTGTTGTTTAGGAGATACATGCTAATTTTGTACGATGCGTTATTTCTTCTCTTAAGTTTAAGTTTTTCCAATAAGTACGTATTTGTCTTTACTCTGCAACACTGTATTTCCTTATAACGTGGTATTCTTACATATTCTTTCGAGAGAAAACTCTCCTGTGCGTTCTCTTTTGAGGCTACACGCTTAGACATACACGCAACACCAAAGCTTTTCGAGTTAAAACGTTTTGTTTAAGAAAAACAAGATAATTTCGCAGAATGCGGGATTTCCTTAAAACGTGGTTTTCTGACAAATTTTGACGAAAGAAAATTTTCCTGTGGGTTCTCTTTTGAGGCTACACGTTTAGACATACACACCACACCAAATCTTTTCGAGTTATAATGTGTTGTTTAGGAGATACAAACTAATTTTGTAAGATGCCTTATTTCTTCTCGTAAGGTTTAAGTTTTTCCAATAAGTACGTATTTGTCTTTACTCTGCAACACTGTATTTCCTTATAACGTGGTATTCTTACATATTCTTTCGAGAGAAAACTCTCCTGTGTGTTCTCTTTTGAGGCTACACGCTTAGACATACACGCAACACGAAAGCTTTTCGAGTTAAAACGTTTGGTTTAGGAAAAACAAGATAATGTCGCACTATGCGGGATTTCCTTAATACATGGTTTTCTGACAAATTTTGACCAAAGAAAATTCTCCTATGGGTTCTCTTTTCAGGCTACACGTTTAGACGTACAGGCCACACCAAATCTTTTTATGTTAAAACGTGTTGTTTAGGAGATACAAGCTAATTTCTTACGATGCGTTATTTCTTCTCGTAAAGTTTTTCCAAGACGTAAGTATTTGTCTTTACTCTGCAACACTGTATTTCCTAATAACGTGGTATTCTTACATATTCCTTTGAGAAAAAACTCTCCTTTGCCTTCTCTTTTGAGGCTACACGCTTAGACATACACGCAACACCAAAGCTTTTCGAGTTACAACGTGTTGTTTAGGAAAAACAAGATATTTTTGCACGATGCAGGATTGACTTAAAACGTGGTTTTCTGACAAATTTTGACGAAAGAAAATACTCCTGTGGGTTCTCTTTTGAGGCTACACATTTAGACGTACACGCCACACCAAATCTTTTCGAGTTACAACGTGTTGTTTAGGAGCAACAAGGTAATTTTTCTACGATGCGTTATTTCTTCTCATAAAGTTTAAGTGTTTCCATTACGTACATATTTGCCTTTACTCTGCAACACTGTATTTCCTTATAACGTGGTATTCTTGCATATTCTTTCGAGAGAAAACTCTCCTGTGCGTTCTCCTTTGAGGCTACATGCTTAGACATTCACGCAACACCAAAGCTTTTCGATTTACAACGTGTTGTTTAGGAAAAACAAGATAATTTCACAAGATGCGGGATTTCCTTAAAACGTGGTTTTCTGACAAATTTTGACGAAATAAAACGCTCCTGTGGGTACTCTTTTGAGGCTACACGTTTAGACGTACAAGCCACACCAAATCTTTTCAAGTTACAACGTGTTGTTTAGGAGATACAAGCGAATTTTGTACGATGCGTTATTTCTTCTCGTAAAGTTTAAGTTTTTCCAATAAGTACGTATTTGTCTTTACTCTGCAACACTGTATTTCCTTATAACGTGGTATTCTTACATATTCTTTCGAGAGAAAACTCTCCTGTGCGTTCTCTTTTGAGGCTACACGCTTAGACATACACGCAACACCAAAGCATTTCGAGTTAAAACGTTTTGTTTAGGAAAAACAAGATAATTTCGCACAATGCGGGATTTCCTTATAACGTGGTTTTCTGACAAATTTTGACGAAAGAAAATTCTCCTGTGGGTTCTCTTTTGAGGCTACACGTTTAGACGTACACGCCACACCAAATCTTTTTAAGTTGCAACGTGTTGTTTAGTAGATACAAGCTAATTACTTACGATGCGTTATTTCTTCTCGTAAAGTTTTTTCCAATACATAAGTATTTGTCTTTACTATGCAACAGTGTATTTCTTAATAACGTCATATTCTTACACATTCTTTCGAGAAAAAACTCTCCTTTGCGTTATCTTTTGAGGCTACACGCTTAGACATACACGCAACACCAAAGGTTTTCGAGTTACAACGTGTTTTTTAGGAAAAACAAGATAATTTCGCACGATGCGGGATTTCCTTAAAACGTGGTTTTCTGACAAATTTGGACGAAAGAAAATACTCCTGTGGGTTCTCTTTTGAGGCTACACATTTAGACGTACATGCCACACCAAATCATTTCGAGTTACAACGTGTTGTTTAGGAGAAACAAGCTAATTTTTTACGATGCTTTATTTCTTCTCATAAAGTTTTAGTGTTTCCATTACGTACATATTTGCCTTTACTCTGCAACACTGTATTTCCTTATAACGTGGTATTCTTGCGTATTCTTTCGAGAGAAAACTCTCCTGTGCATTCTCCTTTGAGGCTACATGCTTAGACATTCACGCCACACCAAAGCTTTTCGATTTACAACGTGTTGTTTAGGAAAAACAAGATAATTTCGCAAGATGCGGGATTTCCTTAAAACATGGTTTTCTGACAAATTTTGACGAAATAAAACTCTCCTGTGGGTACTCTTTTGAGGCTACACGTTTAGACGTGCACCCCACACCAAATCTTTTCGAGTTATAACGAGTTGTTTAGGACATGCAAGCTAATTTTGCCAGATGCGTTATTTCTCTCATAAAGTGTTTCCAATACGTACGTATTTGTCTTTATTCTGCAACTCTGTATTTCCTTATAACGTGGTATCCTTACATATTCTTTCGAGAGAAAACTCTCCTGTGCGTTCTCTTTTGAGGCTACAAGCTTAGACATACACGCAACACCAAAGCTTTCGAGTTACAACGTGTTGTTTAGGAAAAACAAGATAATTTCGCAAGATGCGGGATTTCCTTAAAACGTGGTTTTCTGACAAATTTTGACGAAAGAAAATTATCCTGTGGGTTCTCTTTTGAGGCTACAAGTTTAGACGTACACACCACACCAAATCTTTTCAAGTTATAACGTGTTGTTTAGGAGATACAAACTAATTTTGTAAGATGCCTTATTTCTTCTCATAAAGTTTAAGTTTTTCCAATAAGTACGTATTTGTCTTTACTCTGCAACACTGTATTTCCTTATAACGTGGTATTCTTACATATTCTTTCGAGAGAAAACTCTCCTGGGCATTCTCCTTTGAGGTTACAGGCTTAGACATACATGCAACACCAAAGCTTTTCGAGTTAAAACGTTTTGTTTAGGAAAAACAAGATAATTTCGCACGATGCGGAATTTCCTTAATACGTGGTTTTCTGACAAATTTTGACCAAAGAAAAATCTCCTATGGGTTCTCTTTTGAGGCTACACGTTTAGACGTACAGGCCACACCAAATCTTTTTAAGTTACAACGTGTTGTTTAGGAGATACAAGCTAATTTTGTACGATGCGTTATTTCTTCTCTTAAGTTTAAGTTTTTCCAATAAGTACGTATTTGTCTTTACTCTGCAACACTGTATTTCCTTATAACGTGGTATTCTTACATATTCTTTCGAGAGAAAACTCTCCTTTGCGTTCTCTTTTGAGGCTACACGCTTAGACATACACGCAACACCAAAGCTTTTCGAGTTAAAACGTTTTGTTTAAGAAAAACAAGATAATTTCGCAGAATGCGGGATTTCCTTAAAACATGGTTTTCTGACAAATTTTGACGAAAGAAAATTTTCCTGTGGGTTCTCTTTTGAGGCTACACATTTAGACATACACACCATACCAAATCTTTTCGAGTTATAATGTGTTGTTTAGGAGATACAAACTAATTTTGTAAGATGCCTTATTTCTTCTCGTAAGGTTTAAGTTTTTCCAATAAGTACGTATTTGTCTTTACTCTGCAACACTGTATTTCCTTATAACGTGGTATTCTTACATATTCTTTCGAGAGAAAACTCTCCTGTGTGTTCTCTTTTGAGGCTACACGCTTAGACATACACGCAACACGAAAGCTTTTCGAGTTAAAACGTTTGATTTAGGAAAAACAAGATAATGTCGCACTATGCGGGATTTCCTTAATACATGGTTTTCTGTCAAATTTTGACCAAAGAAAATTCTCCTATGGGTTCTCTTTTCAGGCTACACGTTTAAACGTACAGGCCACACCAAATCTTTTTATTTTACAACGTGTTGTATAGGAGATACAAGCTAATTTCTTACGATGCGTTATTTCTTCTCGTAAAGTTTTTCCAAGACGTAAGTATTTGTCTTTACTCTGCAACACTGTATTTCCTAATAACGTTGTATTCTTACATATTCTTTCGAGAAAAAACTCTCCTTTGCGTTCTCTTTTGAGGCTACATGCTTAGACATACACGCAACACCAAAGCTTTTCGAGTTCCAACGTGTTGTTTAGGAAAAACAAGATATTTTTGCACGATGCGGGATTTCCTTAAAACGTGGTTTTCTGACAAATTTTGACGAAAGAAAATACTCCTGTCGGTTCTCTTTTGAGGCTACACATTTAGACGTACACGCCACACCAAATCTTTTCGAGTTACAACGTGTTGTTTAGGAGAAACAAGGTAATTTTTCTACGATGCGTTATTTCTTCTCATAAAGTTTAAGTGTTTCCATTACGTACATATTTGCCTTTACTCTGCAACACTGTATTTCCTTATAACGTGGTATTCTTGCATATTCTGTCGAGAGAAAACTCTCCTGTGCATTCTCCTTTGAGGCTACATGCTTAGACATTCACGCAACACCAAAGCTTTTCGAGTTACAACGTGTTGTTTAGGAAAAACAAGATAATTTCGCACAATGCGGGATTTCCTTAAAACGTGGTTTTCTGACAAAATTTAACGAACAAAAATTCTCCTGTGGGTTATCTTTTGAGGCTACATGTTTAGACATACACACCACACCAAATCTTTCCGAGTTATATCGTGTTGTTTAGGAGATACATACTAATTTTGTACGATGCCTTATTTCTTCTCGTAAAGTTTAAGTGTTTCCAATAAGTACGTATTTGTCTTTACTCTGCAACACTGTATTTCCTTATAACGTGGTATTCTTACATATTCTTTCGAGAGAATACTCTCCTGTGCGTTCTCTTTTGAGGCTACACGCTTAGACATACACGCAACACCAAAGCTTTTCGAGTTAAAACGTTTGGTTTAGAAAAAACAAGATAATTTCGCACTATGCGGGATTTCCTTAATACGTGGTTTTCTGACATATTTTGACCAAAGAAAATTCTCCTTTGGCTTCTCTTTTCAGGCTACACGTTAAGACATACAGGCCACACCAAATCTTTTTAAGTTACAACGTGTTGTTTAGGAGATACAAGCTAATTTCTTACGATGCGTGATTTCTTCTCGTAAAGTTTTTTCCAATACGTAAGTATTTTTCTTTACTCTGCAACACTGTATTTCCTAATAACGTCGTATTCTTACACATTCTTTCGAGAAAAAACTCTCCTTTGCGTTCTCTTTTGAGGCTACACGCTTAGACATACACGCAACACCAAAGCTTTTCGAGTTACAACGTGTTTTTTAGGAAAAACAAGATAATCTCGCACGATGCGGGATTTCCTTAAAACGTGGTTTTCTGACAAATTTGGACGAAAGAAAATACTCCGGTGGGTTCTCTTTTGAGGCTACACATTTAGATGTACATGCCACACGAAATCATTTCGAGTTACAACGTGTTGTTTAGGAGAAACAAGCTAATTTTTTACGATGCTTTATTTCTTCTCATAAAGTTTTAGTGTTTCCATTACGTACATATTTGCCTTTACTCTGCAACACTGTATTTCCTTATAACGTGGTATTCTTGCATATTCTTTCGAGAGAAAACTCTCCTGTGCGTTCTCCTTTGAGGCTACATGCTTAGACATTCACGCCACACCAAAGCTTTTCGATTTACAACGTGTTGTTTAGGAAAAACAAGATAATTTCGCAAGATGTGGGATTTCCTTAAAACATGGTTTTCTGACAAATTTTGACGAAATAAAACTCTCCTGTGGGTACTCTTTTGAGGCTACACGTTTAGACGTGCACCCCACACCAAATCTTTTCGAGTTATAACGAGTTGTTTAGGACATACAAGCTAATTTTGCCAGATGCGTTATTTCTCTCATAACGTGTTTCCAATACGTACGTATTTGTCTTTATTCTTCAACACTGTATTTCCTTATAACGTGGTATCCTTACATATTCTTTCGAGAGAAAACTCTCCTGTGCGTTCTCCTTTGAGGCTACATGCTTAAACATTCACGCAACACCAAAGCTTTTCGATTTACAACGTGTTGTTTAGGAAAAACAAGATAATTTCGCAAGATGCGGGATTTCCTTAAAACGTGGTTTTCTGACAAATTTTGACGAAAAAAAATTATCCTGTGGGTTCTCTTTTGAGGCTACAAGTTTAGACGTACACACCACACCAAATCTTTTCAAGTTATAACGTGTTGTTTAGGAGATACAAACTAATTTTGTAAGATGCCTTATTTCTTCTCATAAAGTTTAAGTTTTTCCAATAAGTACGTATTTGTCTTTACTCTGCAACACTGTATTTCCTTATAACGTGGTATTCTTACATATTCTTTCGAGAGAAAACTCTCCTGGGCATTCTCCTTTGAGGTTACAGGCTTAGACATACACGCAACACCAAAGCTTTTCGAGTTAAAACGTTTTGTTTAGGAAAAACAAGATAATTTCGCACGATGCGGAATTTCCTTAATACGTGGTTTTCTGACAAATTTTGACCAAAGAAAAATCTCCTATGGGTTCTCTTTTGAGGCTACACGTTTAGACGTACAGGCCACACCAAATCTTTTTAAGTTACAACGTGTTGTTTAGGAGATACAAGCTAATTTTGTACGATGCGTTATTTCTTCTCTTAAGTTTAAGTTTTTCCAATAAGTACGTATTTGTCTTTACTCTGCAACACTCTATTTCCTTATAACGTGGTATTCTTACATATTCTTTCGAGAGAAAACTCTCCTGTACGTTCTCTTTTGAGGCTACACGCTTAGACATACACGCAACACCAAAGCTTTTCGAGTTAAAACGTTTTGTTTAAGAAAAACAAGATAATTTCGCAGAATGCGGGATTTCCTTAAAACGTGGTTTTCTGACAAATTTTGACGAAAGAAAATTTTCCTGTGGGTTCTCTTTTGAGGCTACACGTTTAGACATACACACCACACCAAATCTTTTCGAGTTATAATGTGTTGTTTAGGAGATACAAACTAATTTTGTAGGATGCCTTATTTCTTCTCGTAAGGTTTAAGTTTTTCCAATAAGTACGTATTTGTCTTTACTCTGCAACACTGTATTTCCTTATAACGTGGTATTCTTACATATTCTTTCGAGAGAAAACTCTCCTGTGTGTTCTCTTTTGAGGCTATACGCTTAGACATACACGCAACACGAAAGCTTTTCGAGTTAAAACGTTTGGTTTAGGAAAAACAAGATAATGTCGCACTATGCGGGATTTCCTTAATACATGGTTTTCTGACAAATTTTGACCAAAGAAAATTCTCCTATGGGTTCTCTTTTCAGGCTACACGTTTAAACGTACAGGCCACACCAAATCTTTTTATTTTACAACGTGTTGTATAGGAGATACAAGCTAATTTCTTACGATGCGTTATTTCTTCTCGTAAAGTTTTTCCAAGACGTAAGTATTTGTCTTTACTCTGCAACACTGTATTTCCTAATAACGTGGTATTCTTACATATTCCTTTGAGAAAAAATTCTCCTTTGCGTTCCCTTTTGAGGCTACATGCTTAGACATACACGCAACACCAAAGCTTTTCGAGTTACAACGTGTTGTTTAGGAAAAACAAGATATTTTTGCACGATGCGGGATTTCCTTAAAACGTGGTTTTCTGACAAATTTTGACGAAAGAAAATTCTCCTGTCGGTTCTCTTTTGAGGCTACACATTTAGACGTACACGCCACACCAAATCTTTTGAGTTACAACGTGTTGTTTAGGAGAAACAAGGTAATTTTTCTACGATGCGTTATTTCTTCTCATAAAGTTTAAGTGTTTCCATTACGTACATATTTGCCTTTACTCTGCAACACTGTATTTCCTTATAACGTGGTATTCTTGCATATTCTTTCGAGAGAAAACTCTCCTGTGCATTCTCCTTTGAGGCTACATGCTTAGACATTCACGCAACACCAAAGCTTTTCGAGTTACAACGTGTTGTTTAGGAAAAACAAGATAATTTCGTACGATGCGGGATTTCCTTAAAACGTGGGTTTCTGACAAATTTTGATGAAATAAAACTCTCCTGTGGGTACTCTTTTGAGGCTACACGTTTAGACGTACAAGACACACCAAATCTTTTCAAGTTACAACGTGTTGTTTAGGAGATACAAGCTAATTTTGTACGATGCGTTATTTCTTCTCGTAAAGTTTAAGTTTTTTCCATTAAGTATGTATTTGTCTTTACTCTGCAACACTCTATTTCCTTATAACGTGGTATTCTTACATATTCTTTCGAGAGAAAACTCTCCTGTGCGTTCTCTTTTGAGGCTAAACGCTTATACATACACGCAACACCAAAGCATTTCGTGTTAAAACATTTTGTTTAGGAAAAACAAGATAATTTCGCACGATGCGGGATTACCTTAATACGTGGTTTTCTGACAAATTTTGACCAAAGCAAATTCTCCTATGGGTTCTCTTTTCAGGCTACACGTTTAGACGTACAGGCCACACCAAATCTTTTTAAGTTGCAACGTGTTGTTTAGTAGATACAAGCTAATTTTTTACGATGCGTTATTTCTTCTCGTAAAGTTTTTCCAATACATAAGTATTTGTCTTTACTCTGCAACACTGTATTTCCTAATAACGTGGTATTCTTACATATTCTTTCGAGAAAAAACTCTCCTTTGAGTTCTCCTTTGAGGCTACACGCTTACACATAGACGCAACACCAAAGCTTTTCGAGTTACAACGTGTTGTTTAGGAGATACAAGCTAATTTCTTACGATGCGTTATTTCTTCTCGTAAAGTTTTTCCAAGACGTAAGTATTTGTCTTTACTCTGCAACACTGTATTTCCTAATAACGTGGTATTCTTACATATTCTTTCGAGAAAAAACTCTCCTTTGCTTTCTCTTTTGAGGCTACATGCTTAGACATACACGCAACACCAAAGCTTTTCGAGTTACAACGTGTTGTTTCGGAAAAACAAGATAATTTTGCACGATGCGGGATTTCCTTAAAACGTGGTTTTCTGACAAATTTTGACCAAAGAAAATACTCCTGTGGGTTCTCTTTTGAGGCTACACATTTAGACGTACACGCCACACCAAATCTTTTCGAGTTACAACGTGTTGTTTAGGAGATACAAGCTAATTTTTTTATGGTGCGTTATTTCTTCTCATAAAGTTTTAAGTGTTTCCATTACGTACATATTTGCCTTTACTCTGCAACACTGTATTTCCTTATAATGTGGTATTCTTGCATATTCTTTCGAGAGAAAACTCTCCTGTGCGTTCCCCTTTGAGGCTACGTGCTTAGACATACACGCAACACCAAAGCATTTCGAGTTACAACGTGTTTTTTAGGAAAAACAAGATAATTTCACACGATGCGGGATTTCCTTAAAACGTGGTTTTCTGACAAATTTTGACGAAAGAAAATTATCCTGTGGGTTCTCTTTTTAGGCTACACGTTTAGACGTACACACCACACCAAATCTTTTCGAGTTATAACGTGTTGTTTAGGAGATACAAGCTAATTTTGCAAGATGCCTTATTTCTTCTCGTAAAGTTTAAGTTTTTCCAATAAGTACGTATTTGTCTTTACTCTGCAACACTGTATTTCCTTATAACGTGGTATTCTTACATATTCTTTCGAGAGAAAACTGTCCTGTGCGTTCTCTTTTGAGGCTATACGCTTTGACATACACGCAACACCAAAGTTTTTCGAGTTACAATGTGTTGTTTAGGAAAAAAAAGATAATTTAGCATGATGCGGGATTTCCTTAAAACGTGGTTTTCTGACAAATTTTGACGAACGAAAATTGTCCTGTGGTTCTCTTTTGAGGCTACACCTTTAGACGTACACGCCACACCAAATCTTTTCGAGTTACAACGTGTTGTTTAGGAGATACAAGCTAATTTTGTACGATGGTTTATTTCATCTAGTAAAGTTGAAGGGTTTCCAATACGTAAGTATTTGTCTTTATTCTGCAACACTGTACTTCCTTATAATGTGGTATTCTCACATATTCTTTCGAGAGAAAACTCTCCTGTGTGTTCTCTTTTGGGGCTACACGCTTAGACATACACGCATCACCAAAGATTTTCGAGTTACTACGTGTTGTTTAGGAAAAACAAGATAATTTCGCACGATGCGGAATTTCCTTAATACGTGGTTTTCTGACAAATTTTGACCAAAGAAAAATCTCCTATGGGTTGTCTTTTGAGGCTACACGTTTAGACGTACAGGCCACACCAAATCTTTTTAAGTTACAACGTGTTGTTTAGGAGATACAAGCTAATTTTGTACGATGCGTTATTTCTTCTCTTAAGTTTAAGTTTTTCCAATAAGTACGTATTTGTCTTTACTCTGCAACACTGTATTTCCTTATAACGTGGTATTCTTACATATTCTTTCGAGAGAAAACTCTCCTGTGCGTTCTCTTTTGAGGCTACACGCTTAGACATACACGCAACACCAAAGCTTTTCGAGTTAAAACGTTTTGTTTAAGAAAAACAAGATAATTTCGCAGAATGCGGGATTTCCTTAAAACGTGGTTTTCTGACAAATTTTGACGAAAGAAAATTTTCCTGTGGGTTCTCTTTTGAGGCTACATGTTTAGACATACACACCACACCAAATCTTTTCGAGTTATAATGTGTTGTTTAGGAGATACAAACTAATTTTGTAAGATGCCTTATTTCTTCTCGTAAGGTTTAAGTTTTTCCAATAAGTACGTATTTGTCTTTACTCTGCAACACTGTATTTCCTTATAACGTGGTATTCTTACATATTCTTTCGAGAGAAAACTCTCCTGTGTGTTCTCTTTTGAGGCTACACGCTTAGACATACACGCAACACGAAAGCTTTTCGAGTTAAAACGTTTGGTTTAGGAAAAACAAGATAATGTCGCACTATGCGGGATTTCCTTAATACATGGTTTTCTGACAAATTTTGACCAAAGAAAATTCTCCTATGGGTTCTCTTTTCAGGCTACACGTTTAAACGTACAGGCCACACCAAATCTTTTTATTTTACAACGTGTTGTATAGGAGATACAAGCTAATTTCTTACGATGCGTTATTTCTTCTCGTAAAGTTTTTCCAAGACGTAAGTATTTGTCTTTACTCTGCAACACTGTATTTCCTAATAACGTGGTATTCTTACATATTCCTTTGAGAAAAAACTCTCCTTTGCGTTCTCTTTTGAGGCTACATGCTTAGACATACACGCAACATCAAAGCATTTCGAGTTACAACGTGTTGTTTAGGAAAAACAAGATATTTTTGCACGATGCGGGATTTCCTTAAAACGTGGTTTTCTGACAAATTTTGACGAAAGAAAATTCTCCTGTCGGTTCTCTTTTGAGGCTACACATTTAGACGTACACGCCACACCAAATCTTTTCGAGTTACAACGTGTTGTTTAGGAGAAACAAGGTAATTTTTCTACGATGCGTTATTTCTTCTCATAAAGTTTAAGTGTTTCCATTACGTACATATTTGCCTTTACTCTGCAACACTGTATTTCCTTATAACGTGGTATTCTTGCATATTCTTTCGAGAGAAAACTCTCCTGTGCATTCTCCTTTGAGGCTACATGCTTAGACATTCACGCAACACCAAAGCTTTTCGAGTTACAACGTGTTGTTTAGGAAAAACAAGATAATTTCGCACGATGCGGGATTTCCTTAAAACGTGGTTTTCTGACAAATTTTGATGAAATAAAACTCTCCTGTGGGTACTCTTTTGAGGCTACACGTTTAGACGTACAAGCCACACCAAATCTTTTCAAGTTACAACGTGTTGTTTAGGAGATACAAGCTAATTTTGTACGATGCGTTATTTCTTCTCGTAAAGTTTAAGTTTTTTCCATTAAGTATGTATTTGTCTTTACTCTGCAACACTCTATTTCCTTATAACGTGGTATTCTTACATATTCTTTCGAGAGAAAACTCTCCTGTGCGTTCTCTTTTGAGGCTAAATGCTTAGACATACACGCAACACCAAAGCATTTTGTGTTAAAACATTTTGTTTAGGAAAAACAAGATAATTTCGCACGATGCGGGATTACCTTAATACGTGGTTTTCTGACAAATTTTGACCAAAGCAAATTCTCCTATGGGTTCTCTTTTCAGGCTACACGTTTAGACGTACAGGCCACACCAAATCTTTTTAAGTTGCAACGTGTTGTTTAGTAGATACAAGCTAATTTTTTACGATGCGTTATTTCTTCTCGTAAAGTTTTTCCAATACATAAGTATTTGTCTTTACTCTGCAACACTGTATTTCCTAATAACGTGGTATTCTTACATATTCTTTCGAGAAAAAACTCTCCTTTGCGTTCTCCTTTGAGGCTACACGCTTACACATAGACGCAACACCAAAGCTTTTCGAGTTACAACGTGTTGTTTAGGAGATACAAACTAATTTCTTACAATGCGTTATTTCTTCTCGTAAAGTTTTTCCAAGACGTAAGTATTTGTCTTTACTCTGCAACACTGTATTTCCTAATAACGTGGTATTCTTACATATTCTTTCGATAAAAAACTCTCCTTTGCTTTCTCTTTTGAGGCTACATGCTTAGACATACACGCAACACCAAAGCTTTTCGAGTTACAACGTGTTGTTTCGGAAAAACAAGATAATTTCGCACGATGCGGGATTTCCTTAAAACGTGGTTTTCTGACAAATTTTGACCAAAGAAAATACTCCTGTGGGTTCTCTTTTGAGGCTACACATTTAGACGTACACGCCACACCAAATCTTTTCGAGTTACAACGTGTTGTTTAGGAGATACAAGCTAATTTTTTTATGGTGCGTTATTTCTTCTCATAAAGTTTTAAGTGTTTCCATTACGTACATATTTGCCTTTACTCTGCAACACTGTATTTCCTTATAATGTGGTATTCTTGCATATTCTTTCGAGAGAAAACTCTCCTGTGCGTTCCCCTTTGAGGCTACGTGCTTAGACATACACGCAACACCAAAGCATTTCGAGTTACAACGTGTTTTTTAGGAAAAACAAGATAATTTCACACGATGCGGGATTTCCTTAAAACGTGGTTTTCTGACAAATTTTGACGAAAGAAAATTATCCTGTGGGTTCTCTTTTTAGGCTACACGTTTAGACGTACACACCACACCAAATCTTTTCGAGTTATAACGTGTTGTTTAGGAGATACAAGCTAATTTTGCAAGATGCCTTATTTCTTCTCGTAAAGTTTAAGTTTTTCCAATAAGTACGTATTTGTCTTTACTCTGCAACACTGTATTTCCTTATAACGTGGTATTCTTACATATTCTTTCGAGAGAAAACTGTCCTGTGCGTTCTCTTTTGAGGCTATACGCTTTGACATACACGCAACACCAAAGTTTTTCGAGTTACAATGTGTTGTTTAGGAAAAAAAAGATAATTTAGCATGATGCGGGATTTCCTTAAAACGTGGTTTTCTGACAAATTTTGACGAACGAAAATTGTCCTGTGGTTCTCTTTTGAGGCTACACCTTTAGACGTACATGCCACACCAAATCTTTTCGAGTTACAACGTGTTGTTTAGGAGATACAAGCTAATTTTGTACGATGGTTTATTTCATCTAGTAAAGTTGAAGGGTTTCCAATACGTAAGTATTTGTCTTTATTCTGCAACACTGTACTTCCTTATAATGTGGTATTCTCACATATTCTTTCGAGAGAAAACTCTCCTGTGTGTTCTCTTTTGGGGCTACACGCTTAGACATACACGCATCACCAAAGATTTTCGAGTTACTACGTGTTGTTTAGGAAAAACAAGATAATTTCGCACGATGCGGAATTTCCTTAATACGTGGTTTTCTGACAAATTTTGACCAAAGAAAAATCTCCTATGGGTTGTCTTTTGAGGCTACACGTTTAGACGTACAGGCCACACCAAATCTTTTTAAGTTACAACGTGTTGTTTAGGAGATACAAGCTAATTTTGTACGATGCGTTATTTCTTCTCTTAAGTTTAAGTTTTTCCAATAAGTACGTATTTGTCTTTACTCTGCAACACTGTATTTCCTTATAACGTGGTATTCTTACATATTCTTTCGAGAGAAAACTCTCCTGTGCGTTCCCTTTTGAGGCTACACGCTTAGACATACACGCAACACCAAAGCTTTTCGAGTTAAAACGTTTTGTTTAAGAAAAACAAGATAATTTCGCAGAATGCGGGATTTCCTTAAAACGTGGTTTTCTGACAAATTTTGACGAAAGAAAATTTTCCTGTGGGTTCTCTTTTGAGGCTACATGTTTAGACATACACACCACACCAAATCTTTTCGAGTTATAATGTGTTGTTTAGGAGATACAAACTAATTTTGTAAGATGCCTTATTTCTTCTCGTAAGGTTTAAGTTTTTCCAATAAGTACGTATTTGTCTTTACTCTGCAACACTGTATTTCCTTATAACGTGGTATTCTTACATATTCTTTCGAGAGAAAACTCTCCTGTGTGTTCTCTTTTGAGGCTACACGCTTAGACATACACGCAACACGAAAGCTTTTCGAGTTAAAACGTTTGGTTTAGGAAAAACAAGATAATGTCGCACTATGCGGGATTTCCTTAATACATGGTTTTCTGACAAATTTTGACCAAAGAAAATTCTCCTATGGGTTCTCTTTTCAGGCTACACGTTTAAACGTACAGGCCACACCAAATCTTTTTATTTTACAACGTGTTGTATAGGAGATACAAGCTAATTTCTTACGATGCGTTATTTCTTCTCGTAAAGTTTTTCCAAGACGTAAGTATTTGTCTTTACTCTGCAACACTGTATTTCCTAATAACGTGGTATTCTTACATATTCCTTTGAGAAAAAACTCTCCTTTGCGTTCTCTTTTGAGGCTACATGCTTAGACATACACGCAACATCAAAGCATTTCGAGTTACAACGTGTTGTTTAGGAAAAACAAGATATTTTTGCACGATGCGGGATTTCCTTAAAACGTGGTTTTCTGACAAATTTTGACGAAAGAAAATTCTCCTGTCGGTTCTCTTTTGAGGCTACACATTTAGACGTACACGCCACACCAAATCTTTTCGAGTTACAACGTGTTGTTTAGGAGAAACAAGGTAATTTTTCTACGATGCGTTATTTCTTCTCATAAAGTTTAAGTGTTTCCATTACGTACATATTTGCCTTTACTCTGCAACACTGTATTTCCTTATAACGTGGTATTCTTGCATATTCTTTCGAGAGAAAACTCTCCTGTGCATTCTCCTTTGAGGCTACATGCTTAGACATTCACGCAACACCAAAGCTTTTCGAGTTACAACGTGTTGTTTAGGAAAAACAAGATAATTTCGCACGATGCGGGATTTCCTTAAAACGTGGTTTTCTGACAAATTTTGATGAAATAAAACTCTCCTGTGGGTACTCTTTTGAGGCTACACGTTTAGACGTACAAGCCACACCAACTCTTTTCAAGTTACAACGTGTTGTTTAGGAGATACAAGCTAATTTTGTACGATGCGTTATTTCTTCTCGTAAAGTTTAAGTTTTTTCCATTAAGTATGTATTTGTCTTTACTCTGCAACACTCTATTTCCTTATAACGTGGTATTCTTACATATTCTTTCGAGAGAAAACTCTCCTGTGCGTTCTCTTTTGAGGCTAAACGCTTAGACATACACGCAACACCAAAGCATTTCGTGTTAAAACATTTTGTTTAGGAAAAACAAGATAATTTCGCACGATGCGGGATTACCTTAATACGTGGTTTTCTGACAAATTTTGACCAAAGCAAATTCTCCTATGGGTTCTCTTTTCAGGCTACACGTTTAGACGTACAGGCCACACCAAATCTTTTTAAGTTGCAACGTGTTGTTTAGTAGATACAAGCTAATTTTTTACGATGCGTTATTTCTTCTCGTAAAGTTTTTCCAATACATAAGTATTTGTCTTTACTCTGCAACACTGTATTTCCTAATAACGTGGTATTCTTACATATTCTTTCGAGAAAAAACTCTCCTTTGCGTTCTCCTTTGAGGCTACACGCTTACACATAGACGCAACACCAAAGCTTTTCGAGTTACAACGTGTTGTTTAGGAGATACAAACTAATTTCTTACGATGCGTTATTTCTTCTCGTAAAGTTTTTCCAAGACGTAAGTATTTGTCTTTACTCTGCAACACTGTATTTCCTAATAACGTGGTATTCTTACATATTCTTTCGAGAAAAAACTCTCCTTTGCTTTCTCTTTTGAGGCTACATGCTTAGACATACACGCAACACCAAAGCTTTTCGAGTTACAACGTGTTGTTTCGGAAAAACAAGATAATTTCGCACGATGCGGGATTTCCTTAAAACGTGGTTTTCTGACAAATTTTGACCAAAGAAAATACTCCTGTGGGTTCTCTTTTGAGGCTACACATTTAGACGTACACGCCACACCAAATCTTTTCGAGTTACAACGTGTTGTTTAGGAGATACAAGCTAATTTTTTTATGGTGCGTTATTTCTTCTCATAAAGTTTTAAGTGTTTCCATTACGTACATATTTGCCTTTACTCTGCAACACTGTATTTCCTTATAATGTGGTATTCTTGCATATTCTTTCGAGAGAAAACTCTCCTGTGCGTTCCCCTTTGAGGCTACGTGCTTAGACATACACGCAACACCAAAGCATTTCGAGTTACAACGTGTTTTTTAGGAAAAACAAGATAATTTCACACGATGCGGGATTTCCTTAAAACGTGGTTTTCTGACAAATTTTGACGAAAGAAAATTATCCTGTGGGTTCTCTTTTTAGGCTACACGTTTAGACGTACACACCACACCAAATCTTTTCGAGTTATAACGTGTTGTTTAGGAGATACAAGCTAATTTTGTAAGATGCCTTATTTCTTTCGTAAAGTTTAAGTTTTTCCAATAAGTACGTATTTGTCTTTACTCTGCAACACTGTATTTCCTTATAACGTGGTATTCTTACATATTCTTTCGAGAGAAAACTGTCCTGTGCGTTCTCTTTTGAGGCTATACGCTTTGACATACACGCAACACCAAAGTTTTTCGAGTTACAATGTGTTGTTTAGGAAAAACAAGATAATTTAGCATGATGCGGGATTTCCTTAAAACGTGGTTTTCAGACAAATTTTGACGAACGAAAATTGTCCTGTGGTTCTCTTTTGAGGCTACACCTTTAGACGTACACGCCACACCAAATCTTTTCGAGTTACAACGTGTTGTTTAGGAGATACAAGCTAATTTTGTACGATGGTTTATTTCATCTAGTAAAGTTTAAGGGTTTCCAATACGTAAGTATTTGTCTTTATTCTGCAACACTGTACTTCCTTATAACGTGGTATTCTCACATATTCTTTCGAGAGAAAACTCTCCTGTGTGTTCTCTTTTGAGGCTACACGCTTAGACATACACGCATCACCAAAGATTTTCGAGTTACTACGTGTTGTTTAGGAAAAACAAGATAATTTCGCACGATGCTGGATTTCCTTAAAACGTGGTTTTCTGAAACTTTGACGAAAGAAAATTCTCCTATGGGTTCTCTTTTGAGGCTACAAGTTTAGACGTACACGCCACACCAAATCTTTTCGAGTTACAAAGTGTTGTTTAGGAGATACGAGCTAATTTTGTACGATGCTTTATTTCATCTCGTAAAGTTTAAGGGTTTCCAATAAGTACGTATTTTTCTTTACTCTGCAACACTGTATTTCCTTATAACGTGGTATTCTTACATATTCTTTTCAGAGAAAACTCCCCTGTGTGTTCTCTTTTAAGGCTACACGCTGAGACATACACGCAACACCAAAGGTTTTCGAGTTACAACGTGTTGTTTAGGAAAAACAAGATAATTTCGCACGATGTAGGATTTCCTTAATACGTGGTTTTGTGACAAATTTGACCAAAGAAAATTCTCCTGTGTGTTCTCTTTTTGAGGCTACACGTTTAGACGTACCTGCCACACCAAACATTTTCGAGTTACAACGTGTTGTTTAGGAGATACAAGCTAATTTTTTATGATGCGTTATTTCTTCACGTAAAGTGTTTCCAATACGTGCGTATTTGTCTTTACTCTGCAACACTGTATTTCCTTATAACCTGGTATTCTTACTTATTCTTTTGAGTGAAAACTCTCCTGTGTGTTCTCTTTTGAGGCTACACACTGAGACATACACACAACACCCAAGCTTTGTGAGTTACAACGTGTTGTTTAGGAAAAACAAGATAATTTCGCAGGATGCGGGATTTCGTTAATACCTTGTTTTCTGACCAATTTTGACGAAAGAAAATTCTCCAGTCGGTTCTCTTTTGAGGCTAAACTTTTAGACATACACGCCAAACTAAATGTTTTCGAGTTTCCACTTGTTGTTTAGGAGATACAAGCTAATATTGTGTGATGCTTAATTTCTTCTCGTAATGTGTTTCCAATATGTACGTATTTGTCTTTACTCTGCAACACTGTATTTCCTTATAACGTTGAATTCTTACATGTTATAATGAGAGAAAACTCTCCTGTGCATTCTCTTTTGAGGCTACACGCTTAGAAATACACGCAACACCAAAGCTTTTCGAGTTACCACTTGTTGTTTAGGAAAAACAAGATAATTTCCCACGATGCGGTATTTCCATAAAACGTGGTTTTCTGACAAATTTTGACGAAAGAAAATTCTCCTTTGTGTTCTCCTTTGAGGCTACACGTTTAGACATACACGCCAAACCAAATCTTTTCGACTTACAATGTGTTGTTTAGGAGATACCAGCTAATTTTGTTCGATGCGTTATTTCTTCTCATAAAATGTTCCCAATATGTAAGTATTTGTCTTTACTCTGAAACACTGTATTTCCTTATAACGTGGTATTCTTACACATTCTTTCGAGAGAAAACTATCTTGTGCGTTCCGTTTTGAGGCTACACACTTAGACATACAGGCAACACCAAAGCTTTTCGAGTTACAACGTGTTGTTAATGAATAAAAAGATAATTTCGCACGATGCGGGATTTATTTAAAACGTGGTTTTCTGAAAAATTTGACAAAGGAAAATTCTTCTATGGGCTTTCCTTTGAGGCTACACGTATAGACGTACACGTCACACCAAATCTTTTCGAGTTACAACGTGTTGTTTAGGAGATACAAGCTAATTTTGTACGATGCATTATTTCTTCTCGTAAAGTGTTTCCAATATGTACTTATTTGCCTTTACTCTACAAAATTGTATTTCTTTATATCGTGGTATTCTTACATATTCTTTCGAGAGAAAACTCTCCTGTGCCTTCTCTTTTGAGGCTCCACGCTTAGACATACACGAAACACCAAAGCTTTTCGAGTTACAACATGTTGTTTAGGAAAAAGAAGATGATTTCGCACGATGCGGGATTTCCTTAAAACTTGGTGTTCTGAAAAAATTTTAACGAAAGAAAATTCGTCTCTGGGTTCTTTTTGAGGCTACACGTTTAGACGTACACGCCACACCAAATCTTTTCGAGTTACAACGTGTTGTTTAGGAGATACAAGCTAATTTTGTACGATGCTTTATTTCATCTCATAAAGTTTAAGGGTTTCCAATACGTAAGTATTTGTCATTATTCTGCAACAGTGGACTTCCTTATAACGTGGTATTCTCACATATTCTTTCGAGAGAAAAGTCTCCTGTGTGTTCTCTTTTGAGGCTACACGCTTAGATATACACGCAACACCAAAGCTTTTCGAGTTACAATGCGTTGTTTAGGAAAAACAAGATAATTTCGCACGATGCGGGATTTCCTTAATATGTGGTTTTCTGACAAATTTTGACCAAAGAAAATTCTCCTGTGGGTTCTCTTTTGAGGCTACACGTTTAGACGTACGCGCCACACGAAATCTTTTCGAGTTACAACGTGTTGTTTAGGAGATACAAGCTATTTTTTTACGATGCGTTATTTCTTCTCATAAAGTGTTTCCAATAAGTACTTATTTGTCTTTACTCTGCAACACTGTATTTCCTTATAACGTGGTATTCTTACATATTCTTTCGTGAGAAAACTATCCTGTGCGTTCCCTTTTGAGGCTACACACTTAGACATACAGGCAACACCAACGCTTTTCCAGTTACATCTTGTTGTTTTTGAAAAACAAGATTATTTCGCACGATGAGTGATTTTCTTAAAATGTGATTTTCTGACAAATTTTGACAAAAGAAAATTCTCCTGTGGTTTCTCTTTTGATGCTACACGTTTAGACGTACACGCCACACCAAATCCTTTCTAGTTAGCACGTGTTGTTTAGGTGATACAAGCTAATTTTGTATGATGCGTTATTTCTTCTCATAAAGTGTTTCCAATACGTACTTATTTGTCTTTACTCTGCATCACTGTATTTGCTTATAACATGGTATTCTTACATATTCTTTCGAGGGAAAACTCTCCTGTGCGTTCTCTTTTGAGGCTACATGCTTAGACATACACGCAACTCCAAAGCTTTTCGAGTTACAACGTGTTGTTTGGGAAAAACAAGATAATTTCGCACGATGCGAGATTTCCATAAAACGTGGTTTTCTGACAAATTTTGACGAAAGAAAGTTCTCCTGTTGGTTCTCTTTTGAGGCTACACATGTAGAGGTACGAGCCACACCAAATCTTTTCGAGTTACAACGTGTTGTTCAGGAGATACAAGCTAATTTTTTACGTTGCTTTATTTCTTCTCTTAAAGTGTTTCCAATACGTACCTATTTGTCTTTACTCTGCAACACTGTATTTCCATATAACGTGGTATTCTTACATATTCTTTTGAGAGAAAACTCTCCTGTGCGTTCTCTTTTGAGGCTACACGCTTAGACATACACGCAACACCAAAGCTTTCCGAGTTACAACGTGTTGTTTAGGAAAAACAAGATAATTTCCCACGATGCGAGATTTCCTTAAAACATGGTTTCTGACAAATTTTGATGAAAAAAAATTCTCCTGTGTGTTCTCTTTTGAGGCTACACATTTAGACGTACACGTCACACCAAATCTTTTCGAGTTACAACTTGTTTAGGAGATACAAGCTAATTTTGTATGATGCGTTATTTCTTCTAGTAAAGTGTTTCCAATATGTACTTATTTGTCTTTACTCTGCAAAATTGTATTTCCTTATAACGTGGTATTCTTTCATATTCCTTCGAGAGAAAACTCTCCTGTGCCTTCTCTTTTGAGGCCCCACGCTTACACATACAAGCAACACCAAATTTTTTTGAGTTACAACATGTTGTTTAGGAAAAACAAGATGATTTCGCACGATGCAGGATTTCCTTAAAACGTGGTTTTCTGAAAAATTTTGACGAAAGAAAATTCTTCTGTGGGTTCTCTTTTGAGGCTACACGTTTAGACGTACACGCCACACCAAATCTTTTCGAGTTACAACGTGTTGTTTAGGAGATACAAGCTAATTTTGCACGATGCGTTAATTCTTCTCTTAAAGTGTTTCCAATATGTAAGTATTTGTCTTTACTCTGCAACACTGTATTTCCTTATAACGTGGTATTCTTACATATTCTTTCTAGAGAAAACTATCCTGTGCGTTCCCTTTTGAGGCTACACACTTAGACATACAGGCAACACCAAAGGTTTTCAAGTTACAACGTGTTGTTTATGAAAACCAAGATAATTTCGCACTATACAGGATTTCCTTAAAACGTGATTTTCTGACAAATTTTGACGAAAGAAAATTCTCCTGTGGGTTCTCTGTTGAGGCTTCATGTTTCGACGTACACTCCACACCAAATCTTGTCGAGTCACAACGTGTTGTTTAGGAGATACAAGCTAATATTGTATGATGCGTTATTTCTTCTCCTAAAGTGTTTCCAATACGTACGTATTTGTCTTTACACTGCAACACTGTATTTCCTTATAACGTTGTATTCTTACATGTTCTTTCGAGACAAAACTCTCCTGTGCGTTCTCTTTTGAGGCCACACGTTTAGACATACACGCAACACCAAAGATTTTCGAGTTACAATGTGTTGTTTAGGAAAAACAAGATAACTTTGCATGATACGGGATTTCCTTAAAACGTTGTTTTCTGACAAATTTTGACGAAAGAAAGTTCTCCTGTTTGTGTTCGTTTGAGTCTACACATGTAGACGTACGAGCCACACCAATTCTTTTCGAATTACAACGTGTTGTTTAGGAGATACAAGCAAATTTTTTTCGATGCATTATTTCTTCTCATAAAGTGTTTCCAATAAGTACATATTTGTCTTTACTCTGCAACACTTTATTTCCTTATAACGTGGTATTCTTACATATTCTTTCGAGGGAAAACTCTCCTGTGCGTTCTCCTTTGGGGCTACACGCTTAGACATACATGCAACGCCAAAGCTTTTTGAGTTACAACGTGTTGTTTAGGAAAAACAAGATAATTTCGCACGATGCGATATTTCCATAAAACGTGGTTTTCTGATATATTTTGACGAAAGAAAGTTCTGCCCTGTGTTCTATTTGAGGCTACACGTGTAGAGGTATGAGCCACACCAAATCTTTTTGAGTTACAACGTGTTGTTTAGGAGATACAAGCTAATTTTGTACGATGCGTTATTTCTTCTCGTAAAGTGTTTCCAATATGTACTTACTGTCTTTACTCTGCAAAATTGTATTTCCTTATAACGTGGTATTCTTACATATTCTTTCGAGAGAAAACTCTCCTGTGCCTTCTCTTTTGAGGCTCCACGCTTACACATACACGCAATACCAAAGCTTTTGGAGTTACAACATGTTGTTTAGAAAAAAGAAGATGATTTCGCATGATGCGGGATATCCTTAAAATGTGGTTTTCTGAAAAAATTTGACGAAAGAAAATTCTCCTGTGGGTTCTCTTTTGAGGCTACACGTTAAGACGTACACGCCGCACCAAATATTTTCGAGTTACAACATTTTGTTTAGGAGATACAAGCTAATTTTGTACGATGCATTACTTCTTCTCATAAAGTATTTCCAATATATATGTATTTGTCTTTACTCTGCAACACTGTATTTCCTTATAACGTGGTACTCTTACATATTCTTTCGAGAGAAAACTATCCTGTGCGTTCCCTTTTGAGGCTACACACTGAGATATACAGGCAACACCAAAGCTATTCGAGTTACAACGTGTTGTTTACGAAAAACAAGATAATTTCGCACGATGCAAGATTTCCTTAAAACGTGGTTTTCTGACAAATTTTGAAGAAAGAAAATTCTCCTGTCGGTTCTCCTTTGAGGCTACACGTTTAGACGTACATGCCACACCAAATCCTTTCGAGTTACCACGTGTTGTTTAGGATATACATGCTAATTTTGTACGATGCGTTATTTCTTCTCGTATAGTGTTTCCAATATGTACGTATTTGTCTTTACTCTGCAACACTGTATTTCCTTATAACGTTGTATTCTTACAGGTTCTTTCGAGAGAAAACTCTCTTGTGCATTGTCTTTAGAGGAAACATGCTCAGACATACACGCAACAACAAAGCTTTTCGAGTTACAACGTGTTGTTTAGGAAAAACAAGATAATTTTGCACGATGCGGGATTTCCTTAAAACGTGGTTTTTTGACACTTTTTGATGAAAGAAAATTCTCCTGTGGCTTCTGTTTTGAGGCTACACGTGTAGACGTACGAGCCACACCAAATATTTTCGAGTTACAACGTGTTGTTTAGGAGATACAAGCAAATATTGTACGATGCGTTATTTCTTCCCTAAAGTGTTTCCAATATGTACTTATTTGTCTTTACTCTGCAAAACTGTATTTTCTTATAACGTGGTATTCTTACATATTCTTTCTAGGGAAAACTCTCCTGTGCATTCTCTTTTGAGGCTACACGCTTAGACAAACAAGGAACACCAAAGCTTTTCGAGTTACAACGTGTTGTTTAGGAAAAACAAGATAATTTCGCACGATGCGAGATTTCCATAAAACGTGGATTTCTGACAAATTTTGACGAAAGTAAGTTCTCCTCGGGGTTCTCTTTTGAGGCTACACGTGTAGAGGTACGAGCCACACCAAATCTTTTCGAGTTATAACCTGTTATTTAGGAGATACAAGCTAATTTTGTATTATGCTTTATTTCTTCTTTTAATGTGTTTCCAATACGTACGTATTTGTCTTTACTCTGCAACACTCTATTTCCTTATAACGTGGTATTCTTACATATACTTTCGAGAGAAAACTCTCCTGTGCATTCTCTTTTGAGGCTACACACTTAGACATACACGCAACACCAAAGCTTTTCGAGTTACAACTTGTTGTTTAGGAAAAACAAGATAATTTTGCACGATGCGAGATTTCCTTAAAACGTGGTTTCTGACAAATTTTGATGAAAGAATATTCTCCTGTCGGTTCTCGTTTGAGGCTACACTTTTAGACGTACATGTCACACCAAATCTTTTCGAGTTACAACGTGTTGTTTAGGAGATACAAACTACTTTTTTAAGATGCGTTATTTCTTCTCGTAAAGTGTTTCCAATATGTACTTATTTGTCTTTAGTCTGCAAAATTGTATTTCCTTTTAACGTGGTATTCTTTCATATTCTTTCGAGAGAAAACTCTCCTGTGCCTTCACTTTGGAGGCTCCACGCTTACACATACACGCAACACGAAAGCTTTTCGAGTTACAACATGTTGTTTAGGAAAAAGATGATTTCGTACGATGAGGGATTTCCTTAAAACGTGGTTTTCTGAAAAATTTTGAAGGAAGAAAATTCTCCTGTGGGTTCTCTTTTGATGCTACACATTTACACGTACATGCCACACCAAATCTTTTCGAGGTACAACCTTTTGTTTAGGAGATACAAGCTAATTTTCTACGATGTGTTCTTTTCGTAAAGTGTTTCCAATACATACATATTTGTCTTTACTCTGCAACATTGTATTTCCTTATAACGTGGTATTCTTACATATTCTTTCGAGAGAAAACTATCCTGTGCGTTCCCTTTTGAGGGTACACACTGAGACATACAGGCAACACCAAAGCTTTTCGAGTTACAACGTGTTGTTTATGAAAAACCAGATAATTTCGCACGATGCAGGATTTCCTTAAAACGTGGTTTTCTGACAAATTTTGAAGAAAGAAAATTCTCCTGTCGGTTCTCTTTTGAGGCTACACGTTTAGAAGCACACGCCACACCAAATCCTTTCGAGTTACCACGTGTTGTTTAGGAGATACAAGCTAATTTTGTACGATGCGTTATTTCTTCTCGTAAAGTGTTTCCAATATGTACGTATTTGTCTTTACTCTGCAACACTGTATTTCCTTATAACGTTGTATTCTTACATGTTCTTTCGAGAGAAAACTCTCTTGTGCATTGTCTTTAGAGGCAACATGCTCAGACATACATGCAACACCAAAGCTTTTCGAGTTACAACGTGTTGTTTAGGAAAAACAAGATAATTTTGCACGATGCGGGATTTCCTTAAAACGTGGTTTTTTGACACATTTTGTAGAATGAAAATTCTCCTGTGGTTTCTCTTTGAGAAACACGTGTAGACGTATGAGCCACACCAAATATTTTCGAGTTACAACGTGTTGTTTAGGAGATACAAGCAAATATTGTACGATGCATTATTTCTTCCCTAAAGTGTTTCCAATATGTACTTATTTGTCTTTACTCTGCAACACTGTATTTTCTTATAACGTGGTATTCTTACATATTCTATCTAGGGAAAACTCTCCTGTGCATTCTCTTTTGAGGCTACACGCTTAGACAAACACGCAATGCCAAAGCTTTTCGAGTTACAACGTGTTGTTTAGGAAAAACAAGATAATTTCGCAGGATGCGAGATTTCCATAAAACGTGGTTTTCTGACAAATTTTGACGAAAGAAAGTTCTCCTGTGGGTTCTCTTTTGAGGCAACACGTGTAGAGGTACGAGCCACACCAAATCTTTTCGAATTATAACCTGTTGTTTAGGAGATACAAGCTAATTTTGTATTATGCTTTATTTCCTCTCCTAAAGTGTTTCCAATACGTTCGTAGTTGTCTTTACTCTGCAACACTGTATTTCCTTATAATGTGGTATTCTTACATATTCTTTCGAGAGAAAACTCTCCTGTGCATTCTCTTTTGAGGCTACACGCTTAGACATACACGCAACACCAAAACTTTTCGTGTTGCAATGTGTTGTTTAGGAAAAACAAGATAATTTTTCACGATGCGAGATTTCCTTAAAACGTGGTTTCTGACAAATTTTGATGAAAGAAAATTCTCCTGTGGGTTCTCGTTTGAGGCTACACTTTTAGACGTACACGTCACACCGAATCTTTTCGAGTTACAACGTGTTGTTTAGGAGATACAAGCTAATTTTGTACGATGCATTATTTCTTTTTGTAAAGTGTTTCCAATATATACTTATTTGTCTTTACTCTGCAACACTGTATTTCCTCATAACGTGGTATTCTTACATATTCTTTCGAGAGAAAACTCTCCTGTGCCTTCTCTTTTGAGGCTCCACGCTTACACATACACGCAATACCAATGCTTTTGGAGTTACAACATTTTGTTTAGAAAAAAGAAGATGATTTCGCATGATGCGGCATATCCTTAAAATGTGGTTTTCTGAAAAAAATTGAAGAAAGAAAATATTCCTGTGGGTTTTCTTTTGAGGATACACGTTAAGATGTACACGCCGCACCAAATATTTTCGAGTTACAACGTTTTGTTTAGGAGATACAAGCTAAATTTGTACGATGCATTACTTCTTCTCATAAAGTGTTTCCAATATGTAGGTATTTGTCTTTACTCTGCAACACTGTATTTCCTTATAACGTGGTACTCTTACATATTCTTTCGAGAGAAAACTATCCTGTGCGTTCCCTTTTGAGGCTACACACTGAGACATACAGGCAACACCAAAGCTTTTCGAGTTACAACGTGTTGTTTACGAAAAACAAGATAATTTCGCACGATGCAGGATTTCCTTAAAACGTGGTTTTCTGACAAATTTTGAAGAAAGAAAATTCTCCTGTCGGTTCTCCTTTGAGGCTACACGTTTAGACGTACATGCCACACCAAATCCTTTCAAGTTACCACGTGTTGTTTAGGAGATACAAGCTAATTTTGTACGATGCGTTATTTCTTCTCGTATAGTGTTTCCAATATGTACGTATTTGTCTTTACTCTGCAACACTGTATTTCCTTATAACGTTGTATTCTTACATGTTCTTTCGAGAGAAAAGTCTCTTGTGCATTGTCTTTAGAGGAAACATGCTCAGACATACACGCAACAACAAAGCTTTTCGATGTATTGTTTTTACAATGTATTGTTTAGGAAAAACAAGATAATTTTGCACGATGCGGGATTTCCTTAAAACGTGGTTTTTTGACAAATTTTGACGGAAGAAAATTCTCCTGTGGTTTCTGTTTTGAGGCTACACGTGTAGACGTACGAGCCACACCAAATATTTTCGAGTTACAACGTGTTGTTTAGGAGATACAAGCAAATATTGTACGATGCGTTATTTCTTCCCTAAAGTGTTTCCAATATGTACTTATTTGTCTTTACTCTGCAATATTGTATTTTCTTATAACGTGGTATTCTTACATATTCTTTCTAGGGAAAACTCTCCTGTGCATTCTCTTTTGAGGCTACACGCTTAGACAAACAAGCAACGCCAAAGCTTTTCGAGTTACAACGTGTTGTTTAGGAAAAACAAGATAATTTCGCACGATGCGAGATTTCCATAAAACGTGGTTTTCTGACAAATTTTGATGAAAGAAAGTTTTCCTGTGGGTTCTCTTTTGATGCAACACGTTTAGAGGTACGAGCCACACCAAATCTTTTCGAATTATAACCTGTTGTTTAGGAGATACAAGCTAATTTTGTATTATGCTTTATTTCTTCTCTTAAAGTGTTTCCAATACGTACGTAGTTGTCTTTACTCTGCAACACTGTTTTTCCGTATAATGTGGTATTCTTACATATTATTTCGAGAGAAAACTCTCCGGTGCATTCTCTTTTGAGGCTACACGCTTAGACATACACGCAACACCAAAGCTTTTCGTGTTGCAATGTGTTGTTTAGGAAAAACAAGATAATTTTTCACGATGCGAGATTTCCTTAAAACGTGGTTTCTGACAAATTTTGATGAAAGAAAATTCTCCTGTGGGTTATCGTTTGAGGCTACACTTTTAGACGTACACGTCACACCGAATCGTTTCGAGTTACAACGTGTTGTTTAGGAGATACAAGCTAATTTTGTAGGATGCATTATTTCTTTTTGTAAAGTGTTTCCAATATATACTTATTTGTCTTTACTCTGCAGCACTGTATTTCCTCATAACGTGGTATTCTTACATATTCTTTCGAGAGAAATCTCTCCTGTGCCTTCTCTTTTGAGGCTCCACGCTTACACATACACGCAATACCAAAGCTTTTGGAGTTACAACATTTTGTTTAGAAAAAAGAAGATGATTTCGCATGATGCGGCATATCCTTAAAATGTGGTTTTCTGAAAAAAATTGACGAAAGAAAATTCTCCTGTGGGTTCTCTTTTGAGGCTACACGTTAAGACGTACACGCCGCACCAAATATTTTCGAGTTACAACGTTTTGTTTAGGAGATACAAGCTAATTTTGTACGATGCATTACTTTTTCTCATAAAGTGTTTCCAATATGTAGGTATTTGTCTTTACTCTGCAACACTGTATTTCCTTATAACGTGGTACTCTTACATATTCTTTCGAGAGAAAACTATCCTGTGCGTTCCCTTTTGAGGCTACACACTGAGACATACAGACAACACCAAAGCTTTTCGAGTTACAACGTGTTGTTTATGAAAAACAAGATAATTTCGCACGATGCAGGATTTCCTTAAAACGTGGTTTTCTGACAAATTTTGAAGAAAGAAAATTCTCCTGTCGGTTCTCCTTTGAGGCTACACGTTTAGACGTACATGCCACACCAAATCCTTTCGAGTTACCACGTGTTGTTTAGGAGATACACGCTAATTTTGTACGATGCGTTATTTCTTCTCGTAAAGTGTTTCCAATATGTACGTATTTGTCTTTACTCAGCAACACTGTATTTCCTTATAACGTTGTATTCTTACATGTTCTTTCGAGAGAAAACTCTCTTGTGCATTGTCTTTAGAGGAAACATGCTCAGACATACACGCAACAACAAAGCTTTTCGAGTTACAATGTGTTGTTTAGGAAAAACAAGATAATTTTGCACAATGCGGGATTTCCTTAAAACGTGGTTTTTTGACAAATTTTGACGGAAGAAAATTCTCCTGTGGTTTCTGTTTTGAGGCTACACGTGTAGACGTACGAGCCACACCAAATATTTTCGAGTTACAACGTGTTGTTTAGGAGATACAAGCAAATATTGTACGATGCGTTATTTCTTCCCTAAAGTGTTTCCAATATGTACTTATTTGTCTTTACTCTGCAATATTGTATTTTCTTATAACGTGGTATTCTTACATATTCTTTCTAGGGAAAACTCTCCTGTGCATTCTCTTTTGAGGCTACACGCTTAGACAAACAAGCAACGCCAAAGCTTTTCGAGTTACAACGTGTTGTTTAGGAAAAACAAGATAATTTCGCACGATGCGAGATTTCCATAAAACGTGGTTTTCTGACAAATTTTGATGAAAGAAAGTTTTCCTGTGGGTTCTCTTTTGATGCAACACGTTTAGAGGTACGAGCCACACCAAATCTTTTCGAATTATAACCTGTTGTTTAGGAGATACAAGCTAATTTTGTATTATGCTTTATTTCTTCTCTTAAAGTGTTTCCAATACGTACGTAGTTGTCTTTACTCTGCAACACTGTTTTTCCGTATAATGTGGTATTCTTACATATTATTTCGAGAGAAAACTCTCCGGTGCATTCTCTTTTGAGGCTACACGCTTAGACATACACGCAACACCAAAGCTTTTCGTGTTGCAATGTGTTGTTTAGGAAAAACAAGATAATTTTTCACGATGCGAGATTTCCTTAAAACGTGGTTTCTGACAAATTTTGATGAAAGAAAATTCTCCTGTGGGTTATCGTTTGAGGCTACACTTTTAGACGTACACGTCACACCGAATCGTTTCGAGTTACAACGTGTTGTTTAGGAGATACAAGCTAATTTTGTAGGATGCATTATTTCTTTTTGTAAAGTGTTTCCAATATATACTTATTTGTCTTTACTCTGCAGCACTGTATTTCCTCATAACGTGGTATTCTTACATATTCTTTCGAGAGAAATCTCTCCTGTGCCTTCTCTTTTGAGGCTCCACGCTTACACATACACGCAATACCAAAGCTTTTGGAGTTACAACATTTTGTTTAGAAAAAAGAAGATGATTTCGCATGATGCGGCATATCCTTAAAATGTGGTTTTCTGAAAAAAATTGACGAAAGAAAATTCTCCTGTGGGTTCTCTTTTGAGGCTACACGTTAAGACGTACACGCCGCACCAAATATTTTCGAGTTACAACGTTTTGTTTAGGAGATACAAGCTAATTTTGTACGATGCATTACTTTTTCTCATAAAGTGTTTCCAATATGTAGGTATTTGTCTTTACTCTGCAACACTGTATTTCCTTATAACGTGGTACTCTTACATATTCTTTCGAGAGAAAACTATCCTGTGCGTTCCCTTTTGAGGCTACACACTGAGACATACAGACAACACCAAAGCTTTTCGAGTTACAACGTGTTGTTTATGAAAAACAAGATAATTTCGCACGATGCAGGATTTCCTTAAAACGTGGTTTTCTGACAAATTTTGAAGAAAGAAAATTCTCCTGTCGGTTCTCCTTTGAGGCTACACGTTTAGACGTACATGCCACACCAAATCCTTTCGAGTTACCACGTGTTGTTTAGGAGATACACGCTAATTTTGTACGATGCGTTATTTCTTCTCGTAAAGTGTTTCCAATATGTACGTATTTGTCTTTACTCAGCAACACTGTATTTCCTTATAACGTTGTATTCTTACATGTTCTTTCGAGAGAAAACTCTCTTGTGCATTGTCTTTAGAGGAAACATGCTCAGACATACACGCAACAACAAAGCTTTTCGAGTTACAATGTGTTGTTTAGGAAAAACAAGATAATTTTGCACAATGCGGGATTTCCTTAAAACGTGGTTTTTTGACAAATTTTGACGAAAGAAAATTCTCCTGTGGTTTCTGTTTTGAGGCTACACGTGTAGACGTACGAGCCACACCAAATATTTTCGAGTTACAACGTGTTGTTTAGGAGATACAAGCAAATATTGTACGATGCGTTATTTCTTCCCTAAAGTGTTTCCAATATGTACTTATTTGTCTTTACTCTGCAATACAGTATTTTCTTATAACGTGGTATTCTTACATATTCTTTCTAGGGAAAACTCTCCTGTGCATTCTCTTTTGAGGCTACACGCTTAGACAAACAAGGAACACCAAAGCTTTTCGAGTTACAACGTGTTGTTTAGGAAAAACAAGATAATTTCGCACGATGCGAGATTTCCATAAAACGTGGTTTTCTGACAAATTTTGACGAAAGAAAGTTCTCCTGTGGGTTCTCTTTTGAGGCTACGCGTGTAGAGGTACGAGCCACACCAAATCTTTTCGAGTTATAACCTGTTGTTGAGGAGATACAAGCTAATTTTGTATTATGCTTTATTTCTTCTCTTAAAGTGTTTCCAATACGTATGTATTTGTCTTTACTCTGCAACACTGTATTTCCTTATAACGTGGTATTCTTACATATTCTTTCGAGAGCAAACTCTCCTGTGCATTCTCTTTTGAGGCTACACGCTTAGACATACACGCAACACCAAAGCTTTTCGAGTTAGAACTTGTTGTTTAGGAAAAACAAGATAATTTCGCACGATGCGAATTTTCCTTAAAACGTGGTTTCTGACAAATTTTGATGAAAGAATATTCTCCTGTCGGTTCTCGTTTGAGGCTACACTTTTAGACGTACATGTCACACCAAATCTTTTCGAGTTACAACGTGTTGTTTCGGAGATACAAGCTATTTTTTTACGATGCGTTATTTCTTCTCATAAAGTGTTTGCAATAAGTACTTATTTGTCTTTACTCTGCAACACTGTATTTCCTTATAACGTGGTATTCTTACATATTCTTTCGAGAGAAAACTATCCTGTATGTACCCTTTTGAAGCTACACACTTAGACATACAGGCAACACCAACGCTTTTCCAGTTACATCTTGTTTTTGAAAAACAAGATTATTTCGCACGATGAGTGATTTTCTTAAAATGTGGTTTTCTGACAAATTTTGACAAAAGAAAATTCTCCTGTGGTTTCTCTTTTGATGCTACACGTTTAGACGTACACACCACACCAAATCCTTTCTAGTTAGCACGTGTTGTTTAGGAGATACAAGCTATTTTTGTATGATGCGTTATTTCTTCTCATAAAGTGTTTCCAATACGTACTTATTTGTCTTTACTCTGCATCACTGTATTTCCTTATAACATGGTATTCTTACATATTCTTTCGAGGGAAAACTCTCCTGTGCGTTCTCTTTTGAGGCTACATGCTTAGACATACACGCAACTCCAAAGCTTTTCGAGTTACAACGTGTTGTTTAGGAAAAACAAGATAATTTCGCACGATGCGAGATTTACATAAAACGTGGTTTTCTGACAAATTTTGACGAAAGAAAGTTCTCCTGTTGGTTCTCTTTTGAGGCTACACATGTAGAGGTACGAGCCACACCAAATCTTTTCGAGTTACAACGTGTTGTTCAGGAGATACAAGCTAATTTTTTACGTTGCTTTATTTCTTCTCTTAAAGTGTTTCCAATACGTACCTATTTGTCTTTACTCTGCAACACTGTATTTCCTTATAACGTGGTATTCTTACATATTCTTTTGAGAGAAAACTCTCCTGTGCGTTATCTTTTGAGGCTACACGCTTAGACATACACGCAACACCATAGCTTTTCGAGTAACAACGTGTTGTTTAGGAAAAACAAGATAATTTCCCACGATGCGAGATTTCCTTAAAACATGGTTTCTGACAAATTTTGATGAAAAAAATTCTCCTGTGTGTTCTCTTTTGAGGCTACACATTTAGATGTACACGTCACACCAAATCTTTTCGAGTTACAACTTGTTGTTTAGGAGATACAAGCTAATTTTGTATGATGCGTTATTTCTTCTAGTAAAGTGTTTCCAATATGTACTTATTTGTCTTTGCTCTGCAAAATTGTATTTCCTTATAACGTGGTATTCTTTCATATTCCTTCGAGAGAAAACTCTCCTGCGCCTTCTCTTTTGAGGCTCCACGCTTACACATACAAGCAACACCAAAGTTTTTTGAGTTACAACATGTTGTTTAGGAAAAACAAGATGATTTCGCACGATGCAGGATTTCCTTAAAACGTGGTTTTCTGAAAAATTTTGACGAAAGAAAATTCTTCTGTGGGTTCTCTTTTGAGGCTCCACGTTTAGACGTACACGCCACACCAAATCTTTTCGAGTTACAACGTGTTGTTTAGGAGACACAAGCTAATTTTGCAAGATGTGTTAATTCTTCTCTTAAAGTGTTTCCAATATGTAAGTATTTGTCTTTACTCTGCAGCACTGTATTTCCTTATAATGTGGTATTCTTACATATTCTTTCTAGAGAAAACTATCCTGTGCGTTCCCTTTTGAGGCTACACACTTAGACATACAGGCAACACCAAAGTTTTCGAGTTACAACGTGTTGTTTATGAAAACCAAGATAATTTCGCACTATACAGGATTTCCTTAAAACGTGATTTTCTGACAAATTTTGACGATAGAAAATTCTCCTGTGGGTTCTCTGTTGAGGCTACATGTTTCGACGTACACTCCACACCAAATCTTGTCGAGTCACAATGTGTTGTTTAGGAGATACAAGCTAATATTGTATGATGCGTTATTTCTTCTCCTAAAGTGTTTCCAATACGTACGTATTTGTCTTTACACTGCAACACTGTATTTCCTTATAACGTTGTATTCTTACATGTTCTTTCGAGACAAAACTCTCCTGTGCGTTCTCTTTTGAGGCCACACGTTTAGACATACACGCAACACCAAAGCTTTTCGAATTACAACGTGTTGTTTAGGAAAAACAAGATAACTTTGCACGATACGGGATTTCCTTAAAACGTGGTTTTCTGACAAATTTTGACGAAAGAAAGTTCTCCTGTTTGTGTTCGTTTGAGTCTACACATGTAGACGTACGAGCCACACCAATTCTTTTCGAATTACAACGTGTTGTTTAGGAGATACAAGCAAATTTTGTTCGATGCATTATTTCTTCTCATAAAGTGTTTCCAATAAGTACATATTTGTCTTTACTCTGCAACACTTTATTTCCTTATAACGTGGTATTCTTACATATTCTTTCGAGGGAAAACTCTCCTGTGCGTTCTCCTTTGGGGCTACACGCTTAGACATACATGCAACGCCAAAGGTTTTCGAGTTACAACGTGTTGTTTAGGAAAAACAAGATAATATCGCACGATGCGATATTTCCATAAAACGTGGTTTTCTGATATATTTTGACGAAAGAAAGTTCTGCCCTGTGTTCTATTTGAGGCTACACGTGTAGAGGTATGAGCCACACCAAATCTTTTTGAGTTACAACGTGTTGTTTAGGAGATACAAGCTAATTTTGTACGATGCGTTATTTCTTCTCGTAAAGTGTTTCCAATATGTACTTACTGTCTTTACTCTGCAAAATTGTATTTCCTTATAACGTGGTATTCTTACATAATCTTTCAAGAGAAAACTCTCCTGTGCCTTCTCTTTTGAGGCTCTACGCTTACACATACACGCAATACCAAAGCTTTTGGAGTTACAACATGTTGTTTAGAAAAAAGAAGATGATTTCGCATGATGCGGGATATCCTTAAAATGTGGTTTTCTGAAAAAATTTGACGAAAGAAAATTCTCCTGTGGGTTCTCTTTTGAGGCTACACATTAAGACGTACACGACGCACCAAATATTTTCGAGTTACAACGTTTTGTTTAGGAGATACAAGCTAATTTTGTAAGATGCATTACTTCTTCTCATAAAGTGTTTCCAATATGTATGTATTTGTCTTTACTCTGCAACACTGTATTTCCTTATAACGTGGTACTCTTACATATTCTTTCGAGAGAAAACTATCCTGTGCGTTCCCTTTTGAGGCTACATACTGAGACATACAGGCAACATCAAAGCTTTTCGAGTTACAACGTGTTGTTTACGAAAAACAAGATAATTTCGCACGATGCAGGATTTCCTTAAAACGTGGTTTTCTGACAAATTTTGAAGAAAGAAAATTCTCCTGTCGTTTCTCCTTTGAGGCTACACGTTTAGACGTACATGCCACACCAAATCCTTTCGAGTTACCACGTGTTGTTTAGGAGATACACGCTAATTTTGTACGATGCGTTATTTCTTCTCGTAAAGTGTTTCCAATATGTACGTATTTGTCTTTACTCTGCAACACTGTATTTCCTTATAACGTTGTATTCTTACAGGTTCTTTCGAGAGAAAACTCTCTTGTGCATTGTCTTTAGAGGAAACATGCTCAGACATACACGCAACAACAAAGCTTTTCGAGTTACAACGTGTTGTTTAGGAAAAACAAGATAATTTTGCACGATGCGGGATTTCCTTAAAACGTGGTTTTCTGAAAAATTTTGACGAAAGAAAATTCTCTTGTGGTTTCTGTTTTGAGGCTACACGTGTAGACGTACATGCCATACCAAATCTTTTCGAGTTACAACGTGTTGTTTAGGAGATACAAGCTAATTTTTTAAGATGCCTTAATTTTTCTCGTAAAGTGTTTCCAATAAGTATGTATTTGTCTTTACTCTACAACATTGTATTTCCTTATAACGTGGTATTCTTACATATTCTTTCGAGAGAAAACTTCCTGTGCGTTCTCTTTTGAGGTTACACGCTTAGACATACAGGCAACACCAAACCTTTTCGAGTTACAACGTGTTGTTTAGGAAAAACAAGATAATTTCGCACGATACGATATTTCCTTAAAACGTGGTTTCTGACAAATTTTGATGAAAGAAAATTCTCCTGTGGGTTCTCTGTTGAGGTTACACGTTTAGACGTACACGTCACACCAAATCTTTTCGAGTTACAACGTGTTGTTTAGGAGATACAATCTAATATTTTACGATGCGTTATTTCTTCTCGTAAAGTGTTTCCAATATGTACTTATTTGTCTTTACTCTGCAAAATTGTATTTCCTTAACGTGGTATTCTTACATATTCTTTCAAGAGAAAACTCTCCTGTGCCTTCTCTTCTGAGGCTACACACTTAGACATACACGCAACACCAAAGCTTTTCGAGTTACAACATGTTTTTTAGGAAAACAAGATGATTTCGCATGATGCGGGATTTCCTTATAACGTGGTTTTCTGAAAAATTTTGAAGAAATAAAATTCTCCTGTGGGTTCTCTTTTGAGGCTACACGTTTAGACGTACACGCCACACGAAATCTTTTCGAGTTACAACGTGTTGTTTCGGAGATAAAAGCTAATTTTTTAGGATGTGTTACTTCTTCTTGTAAAGTGTGTCCAATACGTACATATTTGTCTTTACTCTGCAACACTGTATTTCCTTATAACGTGGTATTCTTACATATTCTTTTGAGAGAAAACTATCCCGTGCTTTCCCGTTTTAGGCTACACACTTAGACATACAGGCAACAGCAAAGCTTTTCGAATTACAACGTGTTGTTTATGAAAAACAAGATAATTTCTCACGATGCGGGATTTCCTTAAAACGTGGTTTTCTGAAACATTTTGACGAAAGAAAATTCTTCAGTGTGTTTTCTTTTGAGGCTACACATTTAGACGTACATGCCACACCAAATCCTTTCGAGTTACCACGTGTTGTTTAGGAGATACAAGCTAATTTTTTAAGATGCATTATTTCTTCTCATAAAGTGTTTCCAATACGTACGTATTTGTCTTTACTCTGCAACACTGTATTTCCTTATAAAGTTGTATTCTTACATATTCTTTTGAGAGAAAACTCCCCTGTGCGTTCTCTTTAGAGGCTACACGCTTAGACATACACGCAACGCCAAAGCATTTCGAGTTACAATGTGTTGTTTAGGAAAAACAAGATAATTTCGCACGATGCGAGATTTCCATAAAACGTGGTTTTCTGAAAAATTTTGAGGGAAGAAAGTTATCCTGTGGGTTCTCTTTTGAGGCTACACGTGTAGAGGTACAAGCCACACCAAATCTTTTCGAGTTACAACGTGTTGTTTAGGAGATACAAGCTAATTTTTTACGATGCGTTACTTCTTCTCTTAAAGTGTTTCCAATAGTATTTGTCTTTACTCTGCAACCCTGTATTTCCTTATAACGTGTTATTCTTACATATTCTTTCGAGAGAAAAGTCTCCTGTGCCTTCTCTTTTGAGGCTACACGCTTAGACATACACGCAACACCAAAGCTTTTCGAGTTACAACGTGTTGTTTAGGAAAAACAAGATAATTTCGCACGATGCAAGATTTCCTTAAAACGTGGTTTCTGACAAATTTTGATGAAAGAAAATTCTCCTGTGGGTTCTCGTTTGAGGCTACACTTTTAGACGTATACGTCACACCAAATCTTTTCGAGTTTCAACGTGTTGTTTAGGAGATACAAGGTAATTTTGAACGATGCGTTATTTCTTCTCGTAAAGTGTTTCCAATATGTACTTATTTGTCTTTACTCTGCAAAATTGTATTTCCTTATAACATGGTATTCTTACATATTCTTTTGAGAGAAAACTCTCCTGTGCCTTCTCTTTTCAGGCTACACACTTACACATACACGCAACACCAATGCTTTTCGAGTTACAACATGTTGTTTAGGAAAAGGAAGATGATTTCGCACGATGCGGGATTTCCTTAAAACGTGGTGTTCTGAAAAATTTTGAAAAAAGAAAATTCTCCTGTGTGTTCTCTTTTGGGGCTACACATTTAGACGTACACGCCACACCAAATCCTTTCGAGTTACCTCGTAAAATTTAGGAGATACAAGCTAATTTTGTACGTTGCGTTATTTCTTCTGGTAAAGTGTTTCCAATATGTACTTATTTGTCTTTACTCTGCAAAATTGTATTTCCTTATAACGTGGTATTCTTACATATTCTTTCGAGAGAAAACTCTCCTGTGCCTTCTTTTTTGAGGCTCCACGCTTACACATACACGCAACACCAAAGCTTTTTGAGTTACAACATGTTGTTTAGAAAAAGAAGATGATTTCCCACGATGCGGGATTTCCTTAAAACGTGGTTTTCTGAAAAAATTTGAAGAAAGAAAATTCTCCTGTAGGTTCTCTTTTGAGGATACACGTTTAGACGTGCATGCAACACCAAATCTTTTCGAGTTACAACGTCTTGTTTAGGAGATAAAACCTAATTTTTTACGATGCGTTAATTCTTCTCGTAATGTGTTTCCAATACATACTTATTTGTCTTTACTCTGCAACATTGTATTTCCTTATAACGTGGTATTCTTACATATTCTTTCGAGAGAAAACTATCCTGTGCGTTCTCTTTTGAGGTTACACACTTAGACATTCACGCAACACCAAACCTTTTCGAGTAAGAACATGTTATTTAGGAAAAACAATATAATTTCGCACGATGCGAGATTTCCTTAAAACGTGGTTTCTGACAAATTTTGATGAAAGAAAATTCACCTGTGGTTCTCTTTTGAGGCTATACATTTAGACGTACACGTCACACCAAATCCTTTTGAGTTACAACGTGTTGTTTAGGAGATACAAGCTAATTTTGTATGATGCATTATTTCTTCTTGTAAAGAGTTTCCAATATGTACTTATTTGTCTTTATTCTGAAAAATTGTATTTCCTTATAACGTGGTATTCTTACATATTCTTTCGAGAGAAAACTCTCCTGTGCCTTCTCTTTTGAGGCTCCACGCTTAGACATACACGCAACACTAAAGCTTTTCGAGTTACAACATGTTTTTTAGGAAAAAGAAGGTGATTTCGCACGATGCGGGATTTCTTTAAAACGTGGCTTTCTGAAAAATTTTAACGAAAGAAAATTCTCCTGTGTGTTCTCTTTTGAGGCTACACGTTTAGACGTACAAGCCACACCAAATCTTTTCCAGTTACAACGTGTTGTTTAGGAGATACAAGCTAATTTTGTACGATGCGTTATTTCTTCTCGTAATGTGTTTCCAATATGTACGTATTTGTCTTTACTCTGCAACACTGTATTTCCTTATAACGTGGTATTCTTACATATTCTTTCGAGAAAAAACTCTCCTTTACATTCTCTTTTGAGGCTACATGCTTAGACATACACGCAACTCCAAAGCTTTTCGAGTTACAACGTGTTGTTTAGGAAAAACAAGATAATTTCGCATGATGCGAGATTTCCTTAAAACGTGGTTGCTGACAAATTTTGATGAAAGAAAATTCTCTTGTGGGTTCCCTTTTGATGCTACACGCTTAGACGTACACGTCACACCAAATCTTTTCGAGTTACAACGTGTTGTTTAGGAGACACAAGCTAATTTTGTACGATGCGTTATTTCTTCTTGTAAAGTGTTTCCAATATGTACTTATTTGTCTTTACTCTGCAAAATTGTATTTCCTTATAACGTGGTATTCTTACATAATCTTTCGAGAGAAAATTCTCCTGTGCCTTCTCTTTTGAGGCTCCACGCTTACACATACACGCAACACCAAAGCTTTTCGAGTTACAACATGTTGGTTAGGAAAAAGAAGATGATTTCGCACGATGCGGGCTTTCCTTAAAACGTGGCTTTCTGAAAAATTTTGACGAAAGAAAATTCTCCTGTGGGTTCTCTTTTGAGGCTACACGTTTAGACGTACACGGCACACCAAATCTTTTCGAGTTACAACGTGTTGTTACGGAGATACAAGGTAATTTTGTAAGATGAGTTACTTCTTCTCTTAAAGTGTTTCCAATACGTTCTTATTTGTCTTTACTCTGCAACACTGTATTTCCTTATAACGTGGTATTCTTACATATTCGTTCGAGAGAAAACTATCCTGTGTGTTCCCTTTTTAGTCTACACACTTAGACATACAGGCAACACCACAGCTTTCTGAGTTAAAACGTGTTGTTTATGAAAAACAAGATAATTTCGCACGATGCGGGATTTCCTTAAAACGTAGTTTTCTGAAAAATTTTGACGAAAGAATATTCTTCAGTGGGTTCTCTTTTGAGGCTACACGTTTAGACGTTCACGCCACACCAAATCCTTTCGAGTTACCATGTGTGGTTTAGGAGATACAAGCTAATATTTTAAGATACGTTATTTCTTCTCATTAAGTGTTTCCAACATGTACATATTTGTCTTTACTCTGCAACACTGTATTTCCTTATAACTTTGTATTCTTACATATTCTTTCGAGAGAAAACTCTCCTGTGCGTTCTCTTTAGAGGCTACACGCTTAGACATACAAGCAACGTAAAGCTTTTCGAGTTACAATGTGTTGTTTAGGAAAAACAAGATAATTACGCACGATGCGAGATTTCCATAAAACGTGGTTTTCTGAAAAATTTTGACCAAAGAAAGTTCTCCTGTGGGTTCTCTTTTGAGGCTACACATGTAGAGGTACGAGACACACCAAATCTATTCGAGTTACAACGTGTTGTTTAGGAGATACAAGCTAATTTTGCACGATGCGTTATTTCTTCTCTTAAAGTGTTTCCAGTAGTATTTGTCTTTACTCTGCAACAATGTATTTCCTTATAACATGGTATTCTTACATATTCTTTCGAGAGAAAACTTGCCTGTGCGTTCTCTTTTGAGGCTGCACTCTTAGACAAATACGCAACGCCAAAGCTTTTCGAGTTACAACGTGTTGTTTAGGAAAGCAAGATAATTTCGCACGATGCAGGATTTCCATAAAACGTGGTTTTCTGAAAAATTTTGACGAAAGAAATGTCTCTTGTCTGTTCTCTTTTGAGGCTACACGTGTAGAAGTACGAGCCACACCAAATCTTTTCGAGTTACCATGTGTTGTTTAGGAGATACAAGCTAATTTTGTACGATGTGTTATTTCTTCTCTTAAAGTTTTTCCAATACTTATGTAGTTGTCTTTACTCTGCAACACTGTATTCCCTTATAACGTGGTATTCTTACATATTCTTTCGAGAGAAAACTCTCCTGTGCGTTCTCTTTTGAGGCTACACGCTTAGACATACACGAAACGCCAAAGCATTTCGAGTTACAATGTGTTGTTTAGGAAAAACAAGATAATTCCGCACTATGCGAGATTTCCATAAAACGTGGTTTTCTGAAAAATTTTGACCAAAGAAAGTTTTTCTGTGGGTTCTCTTTTGAGGCTACACGTGTAGAGGTACGAGCCACACCAAATCTACTCGAGTTACAACGTGTTGTTTAGGAGATACAAGCTAATTTTTTATGATGCTTTATTTCTTCTCTTAAAGTGTTTCCAGTAGTATTTGTCTTTACTCTGCAACACTGTATTTCCTTATAACTTTGTATTCTTACATATTCTTTCGAGAGAAAACTCTCCTGTGCGTTCTCTTTAGAGGCTACACGCTTAGACATACAAGCAACGTAAAGCTTTTCGAGTTACAATGTGTTGTTTAGGAAAAACAAGATAATTACGCACGATGCGAGATTTCCATAAAACGTGGTTTTCTGAAAAATTTTGACCAAAGAAAGTTCTCCTGTGGGTTCTCTTTTGAGGCTACACATGTAGAGGTACGAGACACACCAAATCTATTCGAGTTACAACGTGTTGTTTAGGAGATACAAGCTAATTTTGCACGATGCGTTATTTCTTCTCTTAAAGTGTTTCCAGTAGTATTTGTCTTTACTCTGCAACAATGTATTTCCTTATAACATGGTATTCTTACATATTCTTTCGAGAGAAAACTTGCCTGTGCATTCTCTTTTGAGGCTGCACTCTTAGACAAATACGCAACGCCAAAGCTTTTCGAGTTACAACGTGTTGTTTAGGAAAGCAAGATAATTTCGCACGATGCAGGATTTCCATAAAACGTGGTTTTCTGAAAAATTTTGACGAAAGAAATGTCTCTTGTCTGTTCTCTTTTGAGGCTACACGTGTAGAAGTACGAGCCACACCAAATCTTTTCGAGTTACCATGTGTTGTTTAGGAGATACAAGCTAATTTTGTACGATGTGTTATTTCTTCTCTTAAAGTTTTTCCAATACTTACGTAGTTGTCTTTACTCTGCAACACTGTATTCCCTTATAACGTGGTATTCTTACATATTCTTTCGAGAGAAAACTCTCCTGTGCGTTCTCTTTTGAGGCTACACGCTTAGACATACACGAAACGCCAAAGCATTTCGAGTTACAATGTGTTGTTTAGGAAAAACAAGATAATTCCGCACTATGCGAGATTTCCATAAAACGTGGTTTTCTGAAAAATTTTGACCAAAGAAAGTTCTTCTGTGGGTTCTCTTTTGAGGCTACACGTGTAGAGGTACGAGCCACACCAAATCTACTCGAGTTACAACGTGTTGTTTAGGAGATACAAGCTAATTTTTTATGATGCTTTATTTCTTCTCTTAAAGTGTTTCCAGTAGTATTTGTCTTTACTCTGCAACACTGTATTTCCTTATAACATGGTATTCTTACATATTCTTTCGAGAGAAAACTTGCCTGTGCGTTCTCTTTTGAGGCTACACACTTAGACAAATATGCAACGCCAAAGCTTTTCGAGTTACAACGTGTTGTTTATAAAAAACAAGATAATTTCGCACGATGCGAGATTTCCATAAAACGTGGTTTTCTGAAAAATTTTGATGAAAGAAAATTCTCCTGTGGGTTCTCGTTTGAGGCTACACTTTTAGACGTGCACGTCACACCAAATATTTTCGAGTTACAACGTGTTGTTTAGGAGATACAAGTTAATTTTGTACGATGCGTTATTTCTTCTCGTAAAGTGTTTCCAATACGTACGTATTTGTCTTTACTCTGCAACACTGTATTTCCTTATAACGTGGTATTCTTGCATATTCTTTCGAGAGAAAACTATCCTGTGCGTTCCCTTTTGAGGCTACACACTGAGACATACAGGCAACACCAAAGCTTTTCGAGTTACAACGTGTTGTTTATGAAAAACAAGATAATTTCGCACGATGCGGGATTTCCTTAAGATTTGGTGTTCAGACAAATTTTGACGAAAGAAAATTCTCCTGTGGGTTCTCTTTTGAGGCTACACATTTAGGCGTACGAGCCACACCAAGTATTTCGAGTTACAACTTGTTGTTTAGGAGATAATAGCAAATTTTGTACGATGCGTTATTTCTTCTTGTAAAGTGTTTCCAATAAGTACTTATCTGTCTTTACTCTGCAACACTGTATTTCCTTATAACGTGGTATTCTTACATATTCTTTCGAGGGAAAACTCTCCTGTGCGTTCTCTTTTGAGGCTACATTCTTAGACATACACGCAACGCCAAATCTTTTCGAGTTACAAAGTGTTGTTTAGGAAAAACAAGATAATTTCGCACGATGCGAGATTTCCATAAAACGTGGTTTTCTGAAAACTTTTGACCACAGAAAGTTCTCCTGTGGGTTCTCTTTTGAGGCTACATGTTTAGACGTACACGTCACACCAAATCTTTTCGAGTTACAACGTTTTGTTTAGGAGATACAAGCTAAACTTGTACGATGAGTTATTTCTTCTCATAAAGTGTTTCCAATAAGTACTTATTTGTCGTTGCTCTCCAAAATTGTATTTCCTTATAACGTGGTATTCTTACATATTCTTTCGATAGAAAACTCTCCTGTGCCTTCTCTTTTGAGGCTCCACGCTTACACATACAAGCAACAGCAAAGCTTTTCGAGTTACAACATGTTGTTTACGAAAAAGAAGATGATTTCGCATAATGCGGGATTTCCTTAAAACGAGGTTTTCTGAAAAATTTTGACGAAAGAAAATTCTCCTGTGGGTTCTCTTTTGAGGCTACACATTTAGACATACAGGCCACACCAAATCATGTCGAGTTACAACGTGTTGTTTAGGAGATACAAGCTAATTTTTTACGATGTGTTAATTATTCTCGTAAAATGTTTCTAATACATACGCATTTGTCTTTACTCTGCAACATTGTATTTCCTTATAATGTGGTATTCTTACATATTCTTTCGATAGAAAACTATCCTGTGTCTTCCTCTTTGAGGCTACACACTTAGACATACAGGCAACACCAAAGCATTTCGAGTTACAACGTGTTGTTTATGAAAAACTAGATAATTTCGCACGATGCGGGATTTCCTTAAAACGTGGTGTTCTGACACATTTTGACGAAAGAAAATTCTCCTGTGGGTTCTCTTTTGAGGCTACACGTTTATAGGTACACGCCACACCAAGTCCTTACGAGTTACCACGTGTTGTTTAGGAGATACAAGCTAATTTTGTACGATGCGTTATTTCTTCTCGTAAAGTGTTTCCAAACGTACGTATTTGTCTTTACACTGCAACACTGTATTTCCTTATAATGTTGAATTCTTACATGTTCTTTCGAGAGAAAACTCTCCTGTGCATTCTCTTTAGAGGCTACATGCTCACACATACACGCAACACCAAAGCTTTTTGAGTTACAACGTGTTGTTTAGGAGATACAAGCTAATTTTGTATGATGCGTTATTTCTTCTCATAAAGTGTTTCTAATACGTATGTATTTGTCTTTACTCTGCAACACTGTATTTCCTTATAACTTGGTGTTCTTACATATTCTTTCAAGAGAAAACTATCCTGTGCCTTCTTTTTTGAGGCTACACACTTAGACATATGCGCAACACCAAAGTTTTTTGAGTTGCAACGTGTGGTTTAGGAAAAACCAGATAATTACGCAAGATGTGGGATTTCCTTAAAACGTGATTGTCTGAAAAATTTTGAGGAAAGAAAATTGTCCTGTGGGTTCTCTTTTGAGGCCACACGTTTAGAAGTACAGGCCACACCAAATCTTTTCGAGTTACAACGTGTTGTTTAGGAAAAACAAGATAATTTCGCACGATATGGGATTTCGTTAAAACCTGGTTTTCTGACAAATTTTGACCAAAGAAAATTCTCCTGTGGGTTCTCTTTTGAGGCTACACGTTTAGAGGAATATGCCACACCAAATCTTTTCGAGTTACAACGTGTTGTTTTGGAGATACAAGCTAATTGTGTAAGATATGTTATTTCTTCTCCTAAAGTGTTTCCAATACATACGTATTTGTCTTTATTGTGCAACACTGTATTTCCTTATAACGTGGTATTCTTGCATATTATTTTGAGAGAAAACTCTCCTGTGCCTTCTCTTTTGAGGCTACATGCTTAGACATACACGAAACACCAAAGCTTTTCGAGTTACAACGTGTTGTTTAGGAAAAACAAGATAATTTCGCATGATGCGGGATTTCCTTAAAACGTGGTTTTCTGACAAATTTGACGAAAGAAATTTCTCCTGTGGGTTCTCTTTTGAGGCTACATGTTTAGACGTACACACCACGCCAAATATTTTCGAGTTACAACGTGTTCTTTAGGAGAAACAAGCTAATTTTGTACGATGCATTATTTCTTCTCGTAAAGTGTTTCCAATACGTACGTATTAGTCTTTATTTTGCAACACTGTATTTCCTTATAACGTGGTATTCTTATATATACTATCGAGAGAAAACTCTCCTGTGCATTCTCTTTTGAGGCTACATGCTTAGACATACACGAACACCAAAGCTTTTCGAGTTACAACGTGTTGTTTAGGAAAAACAAGATAAGTTCGCACGATGAGGGATTTCCTTAAAACGTGGTTTTCTGACAAATTTTGAAGAAAGAAAATTCTCCTGTGGGTTCTCTTTTGAGGCTACACGTTTAGACGCACACGCCACACCAAATATTTTCGAATTACAACGTGTTGTTTAGGAGATACAAGCTAATTTTGTACCATGCGTCATTTCTTCTCGTAAAGTATTTACAATTACTACCTATTTATCTTTACTCTGCAACACTGTATTTCCTTATAACGTGGTATTCCTACATATTCTTTCGAGAGAAAACTCTCCTGTGTCCTCTTTTGAGGCTACACGCTTAGACATACACGCAACACCAAAGCTTTTCGAGTTACAACGTGTAGTTTAGGAAAAACAAGGTAATTTCGCACGATGAGGTATTTCCTTAAAACATGGTTTTCTAACAAATTTTGACGAAAGAAAATTCTCTTGTGGGTTCTCTTTTGAGGCTACACGTTTAGACGTACATGCCACACGAAATCTTTTCGAGTTACAACGTGTTGGTTAGGAGATACAAGCTAATTTTGTACGATGCGTTATTTCTTCTCGTAAAGTGTTTCCAATACGTACGTATTTGTCTTTATGCTGCAACACTGTATTTCCTTATAACGTGGTATTCTTACATATTCTTTCGACAGAAACTCTCCCGTGAATTCTCTTTTGAGGCCACACGCTTAGACATACATGCAACACCAAAGCTTTCGAATTACAACGTGTTGTTTAGGAGAAACAAGATAATTTCGCACGATGCGGGATTTCCATAAAACGTGGGTTTCTGACAAATTTTGACGAAGGAAAATCCTCCTGTGGTTTCATTTTTGAGGCTACACGTTTAGCCGTACACGCCACACCAAATCCTTTCGAGTTACAACGTGTTGTTTAGGAGATACAAGCTAATTTTGTATGATGCATTATATCTTTTCGTAAAGTTTTTTCCAATACTTACGTATTTGTCTTTAGTCTGCAACACTGTATTTCCTTATAACGTGGTATTCTCACATATTGTTTCGAGAGAATACTCTACTGTGCGTTCTCTTTTGAGGCTACAAGCTTAGATATACACGCAACACCAAAGCTTTTTTGAATTACAACGTGTTGTTTAGGAAAAACAAGATAATTTTGCAGGATGCAGGATTTCCTTAAAACGTGGTTTTCTCACAAATTTTGACGAAAGAAAATTCTCCTGTTCGTTGTCTTTGAGGCTACACTTTTAGACGTACACGCCAAACCAAATCTTTTCGAGTTACCACTTGTTGTTTAGGAGATACAAGTTAATAATTTATGATGCGTTATTTCTTCTCGTAAAGTGTTTCCAATATGTACGTTTTTGTCTTTACTCTGCAACACTGTATTTCCTTATAACGTGGTATTCTTACATGTTCTTCCGAGAGAAAACTCTCCTGTGCATTCTCTTTTGAGGCTACACGCTTAGACATACACGCAACACCAAAGCTTTTCGAGTTACAACGTGTTGTTTAGGAAAAACAAATAATTTCGCACGATGCGGGATTTCCTTAAAACGTGGTTTTCTGACAAATTTTGACGAAAGAAAATTCTCCTGTTGGTTCTCTTTTGAGGCTACACGTTTAGACTTACATGCCAAACCAAATCTTTTCGAGTTACAACGTGTTGTTTAGGAGATAAAAGCTAATTTTTAATAATGCATTATTTCTTCTCTTAAAGTGTTCCCAATATGTACGTATTTGTCTTTACTCTGCAAAATTGTATTTCCTAATAGCGTGGTGTTCTTACATATTCGTTCGAGAGAAAACTCTCCTGTGCCTTCTCTTTTGAGGCTCCACGTTTAGACATACACGCAACACTAAAGCTTTTTGAGTTACAACATGTTGTTTAGGAAAAAGAAGATGATTTCGCACGATGCAGGATTTCCTTAAAACGTGGTTTTCTCAAAAATTTTGAAGAAAGAAAATTCTCCTGTGGGTTCTCTTTTGAGGCTACACGTTTAGATATACACGCCACACCAGATCTTTTTGAGTTACAACGTTTTGTTTAGGAGATACATGTTAATTTTTTACTATGCGCTAATTCTTCTAGTAAAGTGTTTCCAATACGTACGTGTTTATCTTTACTCTGCAACACTGTATTTCCTTATAACGTGATATTCTTACATATTCTTTCGAGAGAAAACTCTCCTTTGCATTCTCTGTGGGGCTACACGCTTAGACATACATGCAACACCAAAGCTTTTCGAGTTACAACGTGTTGTTTAGGAAAAACAAGATAATTTCGCACGATGCGAGATTTCCTTAAAACGTGGTTTCTGACAAATTTTGATGAAAGAAAACTCTCCTGTGGGTTCTCTTTTGAGGGTACACGTTTAGACATACACGTCACACCAAATGTTTTCGAGTAACAACGTGTTGTTTAGGAGATACAAGCTAATTTTGTAAGATGCGTTATTTCTTCTCATAAAGTGTTTCCAATATGTACTTATTTGTCTTTACTCATCAAAATTTTATTTCCTTATAACGTGGTATTCTTACATATTCTTTCAAGAGAAAACTCTCCTGTGCCTTCTCTTTTGAGGCTCCACGCTTAGACATACGCGCAACACCAAAGCTTTTCGAGTTACAGCTTGTTGTTTAGGAAAAAGAAGATGATTTCGCACGATGCGGGATTTCCTTAAAACGTGGTTTTCTGAAAAATTTTAACGAAAGAAAATTCTCCTGTGTGTTCTCTTTTGAAGCTACACATTTAGACGGACACGCCGCACCAAATCTTTTCGAGTTACAACGTGTTGTTTAGGAGATACAAGCTAATTTTGTACGATGCGTTATTTCTTCTCGTAAAGTTTTCCAATACGTACATATTTTTCTTTACTCTGCAACACTGTATTTCCTTATAACTTGGTATTCTTACATATTCTTTCGAGAGAAAACTATCCTGTGCGTTCCCTTTTGAGGCTACACACTTAGACATACAGGCATCACCAAAGCTTTTCGAGTTACAACGTGTTGTTTATGAAAATCAAGATTATTTCGCACGATGCGTGATTTCCTTAAAATGTGGTTTTCTCACAAATTTTGACGAAAGAAAATTATCCTGTGGGTTCTCTTTTGAGGCTACACGTTTAGACGTACACGCCACACCAAATCTTTTCGAGTTACCACGTGTTGTTTAGGAGATACAAGCTAATTTTTTATGATGCGTTATTTCTTCTTGTAAAGTGTTTCCAATACGTACTTATTTCTCTTTACTCTGCAACATTGTATTTCCCTATAACGTGGTATTCTTACATATTCTTTCGAGGGAAAACTCTCCTGTGTGTTCTCTTTTGAGGCTACATGCTTAGGCATACACGCAACGCCAAATCTTTTCGAGTTACAACGTTTTGTTTAGGAAAAAGAAGATAATTTCGCACGATGCGAGATTTCCATAAAACGTGGTTTTCTGAAAAATTTTGACCAAAGAAAGTTCTCCTGTGCATTCTCTTTTGAGGCTACACGTGTAGTCGTAGGAGCCAAAACAAATCTTTTCGAGTTACAACGTGTTGTTTAGAAGATACAAGCTATTTTTTTACGATGCATTATTTCTTCTCTTAAAGTGTTTCCAATACGTACGTATTTGTCTTTACTCTGCAACACTGTATTTCCTTATAACGTGGTATTCTTACATATTCTTTCGAGAGAAAACTCTCCTGTGCGTTCTCTTGTGAGGCTACACGCTTAGACATACATGCAACAGCAAAGCTTTTCGAGATACAACATGTTGTTTAGGAAAAACAAGATAATTTCGCACGATGCAAGATTTCCTTAAAACGTGGTTTCTGACAAATTTTGATGAAAGAAAATTCTCCTGTGTGTTCTCTTTTGAGGCTACAGGTTTAGACGTACATGTCACACCAGATCTTTTCGAGTTACAACGTGTTGTTTAGGAGATACAAGCTAATTTTTTATGAAGCAGTATTTCTTTTACTAAAGTGTTTCCAATATGTACTTATTTGTCTTTACTCTGCAAAATTGTATTTCCTTATAACGTGGTATTCATACAGATTCTTTCGAGAGAAAACTCTCCTGTGCGTTCTCTTTTGAGGCCACACCTTTAGACATACACGCAACACCAAAGCTTTTCGAGTTACAACGTGTTGTTTAGGAAAAACAAGATAATTTTGCACGATGCGGGATTACCTTAAAACGTGGTTTTCTGACAAATTTTGACGAAAGTTCCCCTGTTGGTGTTCTTTTGAGTCAACACGTGTAGACGTACGAGCCACACCAAATCTTTTCTAGTTACAACGTGTTGTTTAGGAGATACAAGCAAATTTTGTACGATGTGTTATTTCTTCTCATAAAGTGTTTCCAATACGTACGTATTTGTCTTTACTCTGCAACACTGTATTTCCTTATAACGTGGTATTCTTACATATTCTTTCGAGGGAAAACTCTCCTGTGCGTTCTCTTTTGAGGCTACATGCTTAGACATACATGCAACCCCAAAGCTTTTCGAGTTACAACTTGTTGTTTAGGAAAAACAAGATAATTTCGCAGGATGCGAGATGTCCATAAAACATGGTTTTCTGACATATTTTGACGAAAGAAAGTTCTCCTGTGGGTTCTCTTTTGAGGCTACACGTGTAGAGGTACAGGCCACACCAAATCTTTTCGAGTTGCAACGTGTTGTTTAGGAGATACAAGCTAATTTTGTACGATGCGTTATTTCTTCTCGTAAAGTGTATCCAATATGTACGTATTTGTCTTTACTCTGCAACACTGTATTTCCTTATAACGTGGTAATCTTATATATTCTTTCGAGAGAAAACTCTCCTGTGCATTCTCTTTTGAGGTGACACGCTTAGACATACACGCAACACCAAAGCTTTTCGAGTTACAACGTGTTGTTTAGGAAAAACAAGATAATTTCGCACGGTGCGAGATTTCATTTAAACGTGGTTTCTGACAAATTGGATGAAGGAAAATTCTCCTGTGGGTTCTCTTTTGAGGCTGCAAGTTTAGACGTACACTTCACACCAAATCTTTTTGAGTTACAACTTGTTGTTTAGGAGATACAAGCTAATTTTGTACGATGCGTTATTTCTTCTCGTAAAGTGTTTCCAATATGTACTTATTTGTCTTTACTCTGCAAAATTGTATTTCCTTTTAACGTGGTATTCTTACATATTCTTTCGAGAGAAAACTCTCCTGTGCCTTCCCTTTTGAGGCTCCATGCTTACACAAACACACAACGCCAAAGCTTTTTGACTTACAATGTGTTGTTTAGGAAAAACAAGAATATTTCGCACGATGCCAGATTTCCATAAAACGTGGTTTTCTGAAAAATTTTGACGAAAGAAAGTTCTCCTGTGGGTTCTCTTTTGAGGCTACACGTGTGGAGGTATGAGCCACACCAAATCTTTTCGAGCTACAACGTGTTGTTTAGGAGATACAAGCTAATGTTGTACAATGCATTATTTCTTCTCTTAAAGTGTTTCCAATACGTACATATTTGTCTTTACTCTGCAACACTGTATTTCCATATAACGTGGTATTCTTACATATTCTTTCGAGAGAAAACTCTCCTTTGAGTTCTCTTTTGAGGTTACACGCTTAGACATACACGCAACACCAAAGCTTTTCGAGTTACAACGTGTTCTTTAGGAAAAACAAGATAATTTCGCACGATGCGAGATTCCCTTAAAACGTGGTTTCTGACAAATTTTGACGAAAGAAAATTCTCCTGTGGGTTCTCTTTTGAGGCTACACGTTTAGACGTACACGTCACACCAAATCTTTTCGAGTTACAACGTGTTGTTTAGGAGATACAAGCTAATTTTGTACGATGCGTTATTTCTTCTCGTAAAGTGTTTCCAATATGTACTTATTTGTCTTTACTCTGCAAAATTGTATTTCCTCATAACGTGGTATTCTTACATATTCTTTCGAGAGAAAACTCTCCTGTGCCTTCTCTTTTGAGGCTCCATGCTTACACAAACACGCAACGCCAAAGCTTTTTGAGTTACAATGTGTTGCTTAGGAAAAAAAAGATAATTTCCCACGATGCCAGATTTCCATAAAACGTGGTTTTCTGAAAAATTTTGACGAAAGAAAGTTCTCCTGTGGGTTCTTTTTCGAGGCTACACGTGTAGAGGTAAGAGCCATACCAAATCTTTTCGAGTTACAACGTGTTATTTAGGAGATACAAGCTAATGTTGTACGATGCTTTATTTCTACTCTTAAAGTGTTTCCAATAAGTACATATTTGTCTTTACTCTGCAACACTGTATTTCCTTATAACGTGGTATTCTTACATATTCTTTCGAGAGAAAACTCTCCTGTGAGTTCTCTTTTGAGGCTATAAGCTTAGACATACAGGCAACACCAAAGCTTTTCCAGTTACAACCTATTGTTTAGGAAAAACAAGATAATTTTGCACGATGCGAGATTTCTTTAAAACGTGGTTTCTGACAAATTTTGATGAAAGAAAATTCTCCTGTGGGTTCTCGTTTGAGGCTACACATGTAGACGTACACGTCACACCAAATCTTTTCGAGTTACAACGTGTTGTTTAGGAGATACAAGCTAATTTTGTACGATGCGTTATTTCTTCTCATAAATTGTTTCCAATACGTACTTATTTGTATTTAGTCTGCAACACTGTATTTCCTTATAACGTGGTATTCTTACATATACTTTGAGGGAAAACTCTCCTGTGCGTGCTCTTTTGAGGCTACATGCTTAGACATACACGCAATGACAACGATTTTCGAGTAACAACGTGTTGTTTAGTAAAAACAAGATAATTTCGCACGATGCGAGATTTCCATAAAACGTGGTTTTCTGAAAAATTTTGACGAAAGAAAATTCTCCTGTGGGTTCTCTTTTGAGGCTACACGTGTAGGGGTACGAGCCACACTAAATCTTATCGAGTTACAAGGTGTTGTTTAGGAGATACAAGCTAATTTTGTACGATACTTTAATTCTTCTCGTAAAGTGTTTCCAATACGTATGTATTTGTCTTTACTCTGCAACACTGTATTTCCTTATAACGTGGTATTCTTACATATTCTTTCGAGAGAAAACTCTCCTGTGTGTTCTCTTTTGAGGCTACACGCTTAGACATACACGCACCACCAAAGCTTTTCGAGTTACAACGTGTTGTTTAGGAAAAACAAGATAATTTCGCACGATGCGAGATTTCCATAAAACGTGGTTTCTGACAAATTTTGATGAAAGAAAATTCTCCTGTGGGTTCTCTTTTGAGGCTACACGTTTAGACGTACACGTCACACCAAATCTTTTTGTTGTTTAGGAGATACAAGCTAATTTTCTACGATACGTTATTTCTTATTGTAATGTGTTTCCAATAAGTTCTTATTTGTCTTTACCCTGCAAAATTGTATTTTCTTATAACATGGTATTCTTACATATTCTTTCAATAGAAAACTCTCCTGTGCCTTCTCTTTTGAGGCTCCACGCTTACACATACACGCAACACCAAAGCTTTTCGAGTTACAACATGTTGTTTAGGGAGAAGATGATATCGCACGATGCGGGATTTCCTTAAAACGTGGTTTTCTTACAAATTTTGACGAAAGAAAATTCTCCTTTGGGTTCTCTTTTGAGGCTACATTTTTAGATGTACACGCCACACCAAATTTTTTCGTGTTACAACGTGTTGTTTAGGAGATACAAGCTAATTTTGTACGATGCGTTAATTCTTCTAGTAAAGCGTTTCCAATTTGTATGTATTTGTCTTTACGCTGCAACACTGTATTTCCTTATCACGTGGTTTTCTTACATATTGTTTCGAGAGAAAACTATACTGTGCGTTCCCTTTTGAGGCTACACACTTAGACATACAGGCAACACCAAAGCTTTTCGAGTTACAACGTGTTTTTATGAAAAACAAGATAATTTCGCACGATGCGAGATTTCCTTAAAACGTGGTGTTCTGACAACTTTTGAGGAAAGAAAATTCTCCTGTGGGTTCTCTTTTGAGGCTACACGTTTAGACGTGCACGCAATACCGAATCATTTCGAGTTACCATGTGTTGTTCAGGAGATACAAGCTAATTTTGTACGATGCGTTATTTCTTCTTGTAGTGTTTCTAATAAATATGTATTTTCTTTAGTGTGCAATACTGTATTTCATAATAACGTGGTATTCTTACATATTCTTTTGACTGAAAATTCTCCTGTGCCTTCTCTTTTGAGGCTACACGCTTAGACATACACGCAACACCAAAGATTTTCGAGTGACACCGTGATGTTTAGGAAAAACAAGATAATTTCGCATGATGTGGGATTTTCTTAAAACGTGGTTTTCTGACAAATTTTGACGAAAGAAAATTTTCCTGTGGGTTCTCTTTTGAGGCTGCACATTTAGACGTACACACCACACCAAATCTTTTCAAGTTACAACGTGCTGTTTAGGAGTTACAAGCTAATTTTTTATGATGCATTATTTCTTCTCGTAAAGTTTAAGTGTTTCCAATATGTACATATTTGTGTTTACTCTGCAACATTGTATTTCCTCATAACGTGGTATTCTTACATATTCTTTCGAGAGAAAACTGTCCTGTGCGTTCTCTTTTGAGGCTACACGCTTAGACATACACGCAACACCAAAGCTATTCGAGTTACAACGTGTTGTTTAGGAAAAACAAGATAATTTCGCACGATGTGGGATTTTCTAAAATCGTGGTTTTCTGAAAAAAATTTGACCAAAGAAAATACTCCTGTGGGTTCTCTTTTGAGGCTACACGTTTAGATGTACACGTCACACCAAATCTTTTCGAGTTATAACGTGTAGTTTAGGAGATACATGCTAATTTTGTACGATGCATTATTTCTTCTCGTAAAGTGTTTCCAATACGTACGTATTTGTCTTTACTCTGCAACACCGTATTTCCTTATAACGTGGTATTCTTGCATATTCTTTCGAGAGAAAATTCTCCTGTGCCTTCTCATTTGAGGCTACCTGCTTAGACATACACGCAAAACCAAATCTTTTTGATTTACACGTGTTGATTAGGAAAAACAATATAATTTCGCATGATGCGGGCTTTCCTTAAAACGTGGTTTTCTTACAAATTTTGACGAAAGAAAATTCTCCTGTGGGTTCTCTTTTGAGGCTACACGTTTAGACGTACACACCACACCAAATCTTTTCGAGTTACAACGTGCTGTTTAGGAGTTACAAGCTAATTTTTTCTGATGCATTATTTTTTCTCGTAAAGTTTAAGTGTTTCCAGTATGTACATATTTGTCTTTACTCTGCAACATTGTATTTCCTCATAACGTGGTATTCTTACATATTCTTTCGAGAGAAAACTGTCCTGTGCGTTCTCTTTTGAGGCTACACGCTTAGACATACACGCAACACCAAAGCTATTCGAGTTACAACGTGTTGTTTAGGAAAAACAAGATAATTTCGCACGATGTGGGATTTTCTAAAATCGTGGTTTTCTGAAAAAAATTTGACCAAAGAAAATACTCCTGTGGGTTCTCTTTTGAGGCTACACGTTTAGATGTACACGTCACACCAAATCTTTTCGAGTTATAACGTGTAGTTTAGGAGATACATGCTAATTTTGTACAATGCATTATTTCTTCTCGTAAAGTGTTTCCAATACATACGTATTTGTCTTTACTCTGCAACACTGTATTTCCTTATAACGTGGTATTCTTGCATTTTCTTTCGAGAGAAAATTCTCCTGTGCCTTCTCATTTGAGGCTACATGCTTAGACATACACGCAAAACCAAATCTTTTTGATTTACACGTGTTGATTAGGAAAAACAATATAATTTCGCATGATGCGGGCTTTCCTTAAAACGTGGTTTTCTTACAAATTTTGACGAAAGAAAATTCTCCTGTGGGTTCTCTTTTGAGGCTACATGTTTAGACGTACACGCCACACCAAATCATTTCGAGTTAAAACGTGTTGTTTAGGAGATACAAGCTTGTACGAAGCGTTATTTCTTCTCGTAAAGTGTTTCCAATACGAACGTATTTGTCTTTACTCTGCAACAATGTATTTCCTTATAACGTGGTATTCTTACATATTCTTTATAGAGAAAACTCTCCTGTGCCTTCTCTTCTGAGGCTACACGCTTAGACATAGAGGCAACACCAAATCTTTTCGAGTTACGACGTTTTGTTTGGGAAAACCAAGATAATTTCGCAGGATGCGGGATTTCCTTAAAACGTGGTTTTCTGAAAAATTTTGACGAACGAAAATTCTCCTGTGGGATCTCTTTTGAGGCTACACGATTAGACGCACACACCACACCAAATATTTTCGAGTTACAACGTGTTGTTTAGGAGATACAAGCTAATTTTTTACGATGCTTTATTTCTTCTCGTAAAGTGTTTCCAATACATACGTATTTGTCTTTACTCTGCAACACTGTATTTCCTTATAACGTGGTATTCTTACATATTCTTTCGAGAGAAAACTCTCCTGTGCATTCTCTTTTGAAGGCTACATGCTTAGACATACATGCAACACCAAAGCACACGAGTTACAACGTGTTGTTTAGGAAAAACAAGATAATTTCGCACGATGCGGGATTTCCTAAAATCGTGGTTTTCTGAAAAAATTTTGACGAAAGAAAATACTCCTGTGGGTTCTCTTTTGAGGCTACACGTTTAGATGTACACGCCACACCAAATCTTTTCGAGTTATAACGTATAGTTTAAGAGATACAAGCTAATTTTTTACGATGCATTATTTCTTCTTGTAAAGTGTTTCCAATATGTACGTATTTGTCTTTACTCTGCAACACTGTATTTCTTTTTAACGTGGTATTCTTACATTTTCTTTAAGGGAAAACTCTCTTCCTATGCCTTCTCTTTTGAGGCTACATGCTTAGACATACTCGCAACACCAAAGCTTTTCGAGTTACGACCGGTTGTTTAGGAAAAACAAGATAATTTCGCATGATGCGGGATTTCCTTAAAATGTGGTTTACTGACCAATTTTGACGAAAGAAAATTCTCCTGTGGCTTCTCTTTTGAGGCTACACGTTTAGACATATAGGCCATACCAAATCTTTTCGAGTTACAACGTGTTGTTTAGGAGATACAAGCTAATTTTGTACGATGCGTTATTTCTTCTCTTAAAGTGTTTCCAATACGTACGTATTTGTCTTTACTCTGCAACACTGTATTTCCTTATAACGTGGTATTCTTACATATTCTTTCGAGAGAAAACTCTCCTGTGAGTTCTCTTTTGAGGCTACAAGCTTAGACATACAGGCAATACCAAAGATTTTCCAGTTACAACCTGTTGTTTAGGAAAAACAAGATAATTTTGCACGATGCGAGATTTCTTTAAAACGTGGTTTCTGACAAATTTTGATGAAAGAAAATTCTCCTGTGGGTTCTCTTTTGAGGCTACACGTTTAGACGTACACGTCACACCAAATCTTTTCGAGTTACAACGTGTTGTTTAGGAGATACAAGCTAATTTTGTACGATGCGTTATTTCTTCTTGTAAAGTGTTTCCAATATGTACTTATTTGTCTTTACTCTGCAAAATTGTATTTCCTTATAACATGGTATACTTACCTATTCTTTTGAGAGAAAACTCTCCTGTGCCTTCTCTTTTGAGGCTCCATGCTTACACATACACGCAACACCAAAGCTTTTCGAGTTACAACATGTTGTTTAGGAAAAACAAGATGATTTCGCACGATGCGGGATTTCCTTAAAACGTGGTTTTCTGAAAAATTTTGACGAAAGAAAATTCTCCTGTGGGTTTTCTTTTGAGGCTACACGTTTAGACGTACATGCCATACCAAATCTTTTCGAGTTACAACGTGTTGTTTAGGAGATACAAGTTAATTTTTTACGTTGCGTTAATTCTTTTCGTAAAGTGTTTCCCATACGTACATATATGTCTTTATTCTGCAACATTGTATTTCCTTATAAGGTGGAATTCATGCATATTCTTTTGAGAGAAAACTATCCTGTGCGTTCCCTTTTGAGGCTACACACTTAGACATACAGGCAACACCAAAGCTTTTCGAGTTACAACGTGTTGTTTATGAAAAACAAGATAATTTCGCAAGATGCGGGATTTCCTTAAAACGTGGTTTTAGGAAAAATTTTGACGAAAGAAAATTCTCCTGTGGGTTCTCTTTTGAGGCTACCTGTATAGACGTACACGCCACACCAAATCCTTTCGAGTTACCACGTGTTGTTTAGGAGATACAAGCTAATTTTGTACGATGCGTTATTTTTTCTCGTAAAGTGTTTCCCTTATGTACATATTTGTCTTTACTCTGCAACACTGTTTTTCCTTATGACATCGTATTCTTACATGTTCTTTCGAGAGAAAACTCTCCTGTGCATTCTCTTTAGAGACTACATGCTCAGACATTCACACAACACCAAAGCTTTTCGAGTTACAACGTGTTGTTAAGGAAAAACAAGATAATTTTGCACGATGTGGGATTTCCTTAAAACGTGGTTTTTTGACAAATTTTGACGAAAGAAAGTTCTCCTGTAGGTTCTCTTTTGAGGCTACACGTGTAGAGGTACGAGCCACACCAAATATTTTTGAGTTACAACGTGTTGTTAGGAGATACAAGCAAATATTGTATGATGCGTTATTTCTTCTCGTAAAGTGTTTCCAATATGTACTTATTTGTCTTTACTCTGCAACACTGTATTTCCTTATAACGTGGTATTCTTACATATTCTTTCGAGGGAAAACTCTCCTGTACATTCTCTTTTGAGGCTAGAAGCTTAGACAAACACGCAACTCCAAAGCTTTTCGAGTTACCACGTGTTGTTTAGGAAAAAGAAGGAAATTTTGCACGATGCGAGATTTCCATAAAGCGTGGTTTTCTGAAAAATTTTGACGAAAGAAAATTCTCCTGTGGGTTCTATTTTGATGCTACACGTTTAGACACACACGCCACACCAAATCTTTTCGGGTTATAACGTGTTGTTTAGGAGATACAAGCTAATTTTGTACGATGCGTTATTTCTTCTCTTAAAGATTTCCAATACGTACGTAGTTGTCTTTACTCTGCAACACGGTATTTCCTTATAACGTGGTATTCTTACATATTCTTTCGAGAGAAAACTCTCCTGTGCGTTCTCTTTTGAGGCTACAAGCTTAGAAATACACGCAACACCAAAGCTTTTCGAGTTACAACGTGTTGTTTAGGAAAAACAAGATAATTTCGCACGATGTGAGATTTCCTTAAAATGTGGTTTTCTGACAAATATTGATGAAAGAAAATTCTCCTATGGGTTTTCTTTTGAGGCTACACGTTTAGTCATACATGCCACACCAAGTCTTTTCGAGTTACAACGTGTTGTTGAGGAGATACAAGCTATTTTTTACCATGTGTTATTTTTTCTCATAATGTTAAAGTGTTTCCAATATGTAAGTATTTGTCTTTACTCTGCAACACTGTATTTCCTTATAACTTGGTATTCTTACATATTCTTTCTAGAGAAAACTCTCCATTGCCTTCTCTTTTGAGGCTACACGCTAAGACTTACACGCAACACCAAAGCTTTTCTAGTTACAACATGTTGTTTAGGAAAAACAAGATAATTTCACACGATGAGGGATTTCCTTAAAACGTGATTTTCTGACATATTTTGATGAAAGAAAATTCTCCTGTAGGTTCTCTTTTGAGGCTACACGTTTAGGTGTACACGCCACACCAAATCTTTTCAAGTTACAACGTGCTGTTTAGGAGATACAAGCTAATTTTGTACGATGCATTATTTCTTCTCATAAAGTTTAAGTGTTTCTAATAAGTGCGTATTTGTCTTTACTCTGCAACACTGTATTTCCTTATAACGTGGTATTCTTACATATTCTTTCGAGAGAAAACTCTCCTGTGCCTTCTCTTTTGAGGCTACACGCCTAGACATACACGCAACACCAAAGCTTTTCGAGTTACGATGTGTTGTTTAGGAAAAACAAGATAATTTCGCACAATGCGGGATTTCCTTAAAACACGTTTTTCTGGCAAATTTTGACGAAAAAAAATTCTCCTGTGGGTTCTCTTTTAAGCCTACATGTTTAGTTGTAAACGCCAGACCAAATCTTTTCCATTTACAACGTGTTGTTTAGGAGATATAAGCTAATTTTAAATGATGCGTTATTACTTCTCGTAAAGTTTAAGTGTTTCTAATTAGTAGGTATTTGTCTTTACTCTGCCACACTGTATTTCCTTATAACGTGGTATTCTTACATATTGTTTTGAGTGAAAACTCTCCTGTGCCTTCTCTTTTGAGGCTACACGCTTAGACATACACGCAACACCAAAGCTTTTCGAGTTAAGATGTGTTGTTTAGGAAAAACAAGATAATTTTGCACGATGCGGGATTTCCTTATAACATGGTTTTCTGACAAATTTTGATGAAAGAAAATTCTCCTGTGGGTTCTCTTTTGAGGCTACACGTTTAGAATTACACGACACACCAAATCTTTTTAAGTTACAACGTGCTGTTTAGGAGATACAAGCTAAATTTGTATGATAAGTTATTTCTTCTCATAAAGTTTAAGTGTTTCCAATAAGTAAGTATTTGTCTTTACTCTGCAACACTGTATTTCCTTATAACGTGGTATTCTTACATATTCTTTTGAGAGAAAACTCTCCTGTGCCTTCTCTTTTGAGGCTACACGCTTAGACATACACGCAACACCAAATCTTTTCGAGTTACAACGTGTTGATTAGGAAAAACAAGATAATTTCGCACGATGCGAGATTTCCTTAAAACGTGGATTTCTGACAAATTTTGAAGAAAGAAAATTCTCCTGTGGGTTCTCTTTTGAGGCTACACGTTTAGACGTACACGCCACACCAAATCATTTCGAGTTAAAACGTGTTGTTTAGGAGATACAAGCTTGTACGAAGCATTATTTCTTCTCCTAAAATGTTTCCAAAACGAACGTATTTGTCTTTGCTCTGCAACACTGTACTTCCTTATAACGTGGTATTCTTACATATTCTTTGGAGAGAAAACTCTCCTGTGCCTTCTCTTTTGAGGCTACACGATTAGATATACAAGCAACGCCAAAGCTTTTCGAGTTACGATGTTTAGGAAAAACAAGATAATTTCGCACGATGCGGGATTTCCTTAAAACGTGGTTTTCTGATAAATTTTGACGAAAGAAAATTCTCCTGTGGGTTCTCTTTGGATGCTACACGTTTAGACGCACACGCCACCCCAAATATTTTCGAGTTACAACGTGTTGTTTAGGAGATACAAGCTAATTTTTTACGATGTGTTATTTCTTCTCCTAAAGTGTTTCCAATACGTATGTACTTGTCTTTACTCTGCAACACTGTAGTTCCTATTTACGTGGTATTCTTACATATTCTTTCGAGAGAAAACTCTCCTGTGCCTTCTCTTTTGAGGCTACATGGTTAGACATACACGCAACACCAAAGCTTTTCGAATTACAACGTGTTGTTTAGGCAAAACAAGATAATTTGTCACGATGCAGGATTTCCCTAAAACGTGGTTTTCTGACAAATTTTGACGAATGAAAATTCTCCTGTGGGTTCTCTTTTGATGCTACATGTTTAGACATACACGCCATACCAAATATTTTCGAGTTACAACGTGTTGTTTAGGAGATACAAGCTAATTTTGTACGATGCGTTATTTCTACTCCTAAAGTTTCTCCAATGCATACATATTTGTCTTTACTCTGCAAAACTGTATTTCTTTATAACGTGGTATTCTTACATATTCTTTGAGAGAAAACTCTCCTGTGCCTTCTCTTTTGAGGCTACACGCTTAGACATACACACAACACCAAAGCTTTTCGAGTTACAACATGTTGATTAGGAAAAACAAGATAAATTCGTACGATGCGGGATTACCTTAAAACATGGTTTTCTGACAAATTTTGACGAAAGAAAATTATCCTGTGGGTTCTCTTTTGAGGCTACACGTTTAGACGTACACGCCCCACCAAATCTTTTCGAGTTACAACGTGTTGTTTAGGAGATACAAGCTAATTTTTACGATGCGTTATTTCTTCTCGGAACGTGTTTCCAATAAGTATGTATTTGTCTTTACTCTGAAACATTCGATTTCCTTATAACGTGGTATTCTTACATATTTTTTCGAGACAAAACTCTCCTGTGCGTTCTCCTGTGCGTTCTCCTTTGAGGCTACATGCTAAGACATACTCACAACACCAATGCCTTTCATGTTACAACATGTTGTTTAGGAAAAATAAGATAATTTCGCACGATATGGGATTTCCTTAAAACGTGGTTTTCTGACAAATTTTGACGAAAGAAAATTCTCCTGTATGTTCTCTTTTGAGGCTCCACGTTTAGATGTACACGCCACACCAAGTCTTTTCGAGTTACAATGTGTTGTTTAGGAGATACAAGCTAATTTTTTAAGATGCGTTATTTCTTCTCATAAACTTTAAGTGTTTCCAATAGGTACGTATTTGTCTTTATTCTGCAAAACTGTATTTCCTTATAACGTGGTATTCTTACATATTCTTTCGAGAGAAAACTCTCCTGTGCCTTCTCTTTTGAGGCTACACGCTTAGACATACACGCAACACCAAAGCTTTTGAGTTACAACATGTTGTTTAGGAAATACAAGATAATTTCGCACGATGCGGGATTTCCTTAAAACTTGGTTTTCTGACAAATTTTGATGAAAGAAAATTCTCCTGTGGGTTCTCTTTTGAGGCTACATGTTTAGACATACACGCCACACCAAATCTTTTCGAGTTACAATGTGCTGTTTATGAGATACAAGCTAATTTTTTACGATGCATTTTTTATTCTCGTAAATTTTAAGTGTTTCCAATAGGTACATATTTGTCTTTACTCTACAACACTATATTTCCTTATAACGTGGTATTCCTACATATTCTTTCGAGAGAAAACTCTCCTGTGCCTTTTCTTTTGAGGCTACGCGCTTAGACATACACGCAAAACCAAAGCATTTTGTGTTACAACGTGTTGATTAGGAAAAACAAGATAAATTCGCACGATGCCGGATTTCCTTAAAACGTGGTTTTCTGACAAATTTTGACGAAAGAAAATTCTCCTGTGGGTTCTCTTTTGAGGCTACACGTTTAGACGTACAAGCCACTCCAAATCTTTTCGAGTTACAACGTGTTGTTTAGGAGATACAAACTAATTTTGAACGAGGCGTTAATTCTTCTCGTAAAATATTTCCAAAATGTACGTATTTGTCTTTACTTTGCAACACTGTATTTCCTTATAACGTGGTATTCTTACATATTCTTTTGAGAGAAAACTCTCCTTTGCCTTCTCTTTTGAGGCTACAATCTTAGACATACACGCAACACCAAAGCTTTTCGAGTTACAACGTGTTCTTTAGGAAAAACAAGATAATTTCACACGATGCGGGATTTCCTTAAACGTGGTTTTCTGACAAATTTTGACGAAAGAAAATTCTCCTGTGGGTTCTCCTTTGAGGCTACACGTTTAGATGTACACGCCACACCAAATCTTTTCGAGTTACAAAGTGCTGTTTAAGAGATACAACCTAATTTTGTACGATGCGTTATTTCTTCTTGTAAAGTGTTTCCACTATGTATGTATCTGTCTTTACTCTGCCACACTGTATTTCCATATAATGTGGTATTCTTATGTATTCTTTCGAGAGAATACTCTCCTGTGCCTCTTCTTTTTTGATGCTACTCGCTTAGACATACACGCAACAACAAAGCTTTTCGAGTTAAAATTTGTTGTTTAGGAAAAACAAGATAATTTCACACGATGCGTGATTTCCTTAAAACGTGGTTTTCTAAAAAAAATTTGAAGAACGAAAATTCTCCAGTGGGTTCTCATTTGAGGCTACACGTTTAGACGTACACGCCACACCAAATCTTTTCGAGTTACAACGTGTAGTTTAGGAGATACAAGCTAATTTTGTACGATGGGTTATTTCTTCTTGTAAAGTGTTTCCAATATGTACGTATTTGTCTTTACTCTGCAACACAGTATTTCCTTATAACGTGGTATTCTTACATATTCTTTCGAGAAAACTCTCCTGTGCCTTCTCTTTTGAGGCTACATGCTTAGACATAAACGCAACACCAAAGCTTTTCGATTTATAACATGTTGTTTAGGAAAAATAAGATAATTTCGCACAATGCGGGATTTCTTTAAAACGAGGTTTCTGACAAATTTTGATGAATGAAAATTTTCCTGTGTGTTCTCTTTGAGGCTACACGTTTAGACGTTCACGCCACACCAAATCTTTTCGAGTTACAACGTGCTGTTTAGGAGATACAAACTAATTTTGTACGATGCATTATTTCTTCTCGTATAGTTTAAGTGTTTCCAATATGTATGTATTTGTCTTTTCTCTACAACATTGTATTTCCTTATAACGTGTTATTCTTACATATTCTTTTGAGAGAAAACTCTCCTGTGCCTTCTCTTTTGAGGCTACACTCTTAGACATACACGCAATACGAAAGCTTTTCGAGTTACAACATGTTGTTTAGGAAAAACAAGATAATTTCGCCCGATGCGGGATTTCCTTAAAACGTGGTTTTCTGACAAATATTGACAAAAGAAAATTCTCCTGTGGGATCTCTTTTGAGGCTACACGTTTAGACATACACGCCACACCAAATCTTTTCGAGTTACAACGTGTTGTTTAGGAGATACAACCTAATTTTGTAAGATGCGTTATTTCTTCTCGTAAAGTGTTTCCAGTACATACGTACTTCTCTTTACTCTGCAACACTGTATTTCCTTATAACGTGGTATTCTTACATATTCTTTTGAGAGAAAACTCTCCTGTGCCTTCTCTTTTGAAGCTACACGCTTAGACATACAGGCAACACCAAAGCGTTTCGGGTTACAACGTGTTGTTTAGGAAAAACAAGATAATTTCGCGCGAAGCTGGATTTCCTTAAAACGTGGTTTTCAGACAAATTTTGACAAAAGAAAATTCTCCTGTGGGTTCTCTTTTGAAGGCTACACGTTTAGACGTACATGCCACACGAAATCTTTTTGAGTTACAACGTGTTGTTTAGGAGATATCACCTAATTTTTTAAGATGCGTTATTTCTTCTCTTAAAGTGTTTCCAATACATAAGTATTTGTCTTTACTCTGCAACACTGTATTTCCTTATAACATGGTATTCTTACATATTCTTTCGAGAGAAAACTCTCCTGTGCGTTCTCTTTTGAGGCTACACGCTTAGACATACACGCAACACCAAAGATTTTCGAGTTACAATGTGTTGTTTAGGAAAAACAAGATAATTTCGCACAATGCGGGATTTCCTTATAACGTGGTTTTCTGACAAATTTTGACGAAAGAAAATTCTCCTGTGGGTTCTCTTTTGAGGCTACACGTTTAGACGTACACTCCACACCAAATCTTTTCGAGTTACAACGTGTTGTTTATGAGATACAAGCTAATTTTTTACGATGCATTTTTTATTCTCGTAAAGTTTAAGTGTTTCCAATAGGTACGTATTTGTCTTTACTCTGCAACACTGTATTTCCTTATAACGTGGTATTCTTACGTATTCTTTCAAGAGAAAACTCTCCTGTGCCTTCTCTTTTGAGGCTACACGCTTAGACATACACGCAACACCAAAGCTTTTCGAGTTACAACTTGTTGATTAGGAAAAACAAGATAATTTCTCACGATGCGGGATTTCATCAAAACTTTGTTTTGTGACAAATTTTGACGAAAGAAATTTCTCCTGTGTGTTCTCTTTTGAGGCTACACGTTTAGACGTACATGCCACACCAAATATTTTCGAGTACAACGTGTTGTTTAGGAGTTACAAGCTAATTTTGTACGATGCGTTATTTCTTCTCGTAAAGTGTTTCCAATATATACATATTTGTCTTTACTCTGCAGCACTGTATTTAATAATAATGTGGTATTCTTACATATTCTTTCGAGAGAAAACTCTCCTGTGTGTTCTCTTTTGAAGCTACACGCTTAAATATACACTTAACACCAAAGCTTTTCGAGTTACAACGTGTTGTTTAGGAGATACAAGCTAATTTTTTACGATGCGTTATTTCTTCTCATAAAGTGTTTCCAACATGTACCTATATGTCTTTACTCTGAAACACTGTATTTCCATATAACGTGGTATTATTACATATTCTTTCGAGAGAAAACTCTCCTGTGACTTCTCTTTTGAGGCTGCACGCTTAGACATATACAGAACACCAAAGCTTTTCGAGTTACAACGTGTTGTTTAGGAAAAACAAGAAAATTTCACATGTTGCGGGATTTCCTTAAAACGTGGTTTTCTGAAAAAAAATTGACGAAAGAAAATTCTCCTGTGGGTTCTCTTTTGAGGCTACACGTTTAGACATACAAGCTACACCAAATCTTTTCAAGTTACAACGTGTAGTTTAAGAGATACAAGCTAATTTTTATGATGCGTTATTTCTTCTTGTAAAGTCTTTCCAATACGTACATGTTTGTCTTTACTCTGCAACACTGTATTTCCTTATAATGTGGTATTCTTACATATTCTTTCGAGAGAAAACTCTCCTGCGCCTTCTGTTTTGAGGCTACACGCTTAGACATACACGCAACACCAAAGCTTTTCGAGATACGATGTGTTGTTTAGGAAAAACAAGATAATTTCGCACGATTTGGGATTTCCTTAAAACGTGGTTTTCTGACAAATTTTGATGAAAGAAAATTCTCCTGTGATTTCTCCTTTGAGGCTACATATTTAAACGTACAGGCCACACCAAATCTTTTCGAGTTACAACGTGTTGTTTAGGAGATGCAAGCTAATTTTGTAAGATGCGTTATTTCTTCTAGTAAAGTGTTTCCAATACGTATTTGTCTTTACTCTGCAATACTGTATATCCTTATAACGTGGTATTATTACATATTCTTTCAAGAGAAAACTCTCCTGTGCCTTCTCTTTTGAGGCTACATGCTTAGACATACACGCAACACCAAAGCTTTTCGAGTTATAACACTTTGTTTAGGAAAAACAAGATAATTTCGCACGATGCGGGATTTCCTTAAAACGTTGTTTTCTGACAAATTTGGACGACAGAAAATTCTCCTGTTGGTTCTCTTTTGAGGCTACACGTTTAGACGTACATGCCACACCAAATTTTTTCGAGTTACAAAGTGTTGTTTAGGCGATACAAGCTAATTTTGTACGAGGCGTTATTTCTTCTTGTAAAGTGTTTCCAATACGTATGTATTTGTCTTTACTCTGCAACAATGTATTTCCTTATAACGTGGTATTCTTACATATTCTTTCGAGAGCAAACTCTCATGTGCGATCTCTTTTGAGGCTACATGCTTAGATATACTCGCAACAGCAAAGCTTTTCCTGTTAAAACGTGTTGTTTAGGAAAAAAAAAGTTAATTTCGCACGATGCGGGATTTCCTTAAAACGTGGTTTTCTGACAAATTTTGACGAAAAAAAACAAAATTAGCTTGTATCTCCTAAACAACACGTTGTAACTCGAAAAGATTTGGTGTGGCGTGTACGTCTAAACGTGTAGCCTATAAAGAGAACCCACAGGACAATTTTCTTTCGTCAAAATTGTCCGAAAACCACGTTTTAAGGAAATCCCGCATCCTGCGAAATTATCTTATTTTTCCTAATCAACACGTTGTAATGCGAAAAGCTTTGGTGTTGCATGTATGTCAAAGCGTGTAGCCTCAAAGGAGAACGCACAGGTGAGTTTTCTATGGAAAGAATATGTAAGAATACCACTCTATTAGGAAACACAGTGTCTCAGAGCAAAGACAAATACGTACTCTATTGGAAACACTTTACGAAAAGAAATAACGTATCATACAAAATTAGCTTGTATCTCCTAAACAGCACGTTGTAACTCGAAAGGATTTGATGGGGCGTGTACGTGTACACGTGTAGCCTCAAAACAGAACCCACAGGAGAATTTCCTTTCGTCAAAATTTTTCAGAAAACCACGTTTTAAGGAAAGTATCTTTTTTTTTCCTAATCAACATGTTGTAACGCTAAATGCTTTGGTGTTGCGTGTATGACTAAGTTTGTAGCCTCAAAAGAGAATGCACAAGAGAGTTTTCTATCGAAAGAATATGTAAGAATACCACCTTATAAGGAAATACAGTGTTGCAGAGTAAAGACAAAAACGTACGTATTGGAAACACTTTATGAGAAGAAATAACGCATCGTACAAAATTAGCTTGTATCTCCTAAACTACACTTTGTAACTCGAAAAGCTTCGGTGTTGCGTGTATGTCTAAGTATGTAGCCTCAAAATAGAAGGTACAGGAGAGTTTTCTCTCAAAAGAATATGTAAGAATACCACGTTATATGGAAATACAGTGTTGCAGAGTAAAGACAAATACATACGTATTGGAAACACTTTACGAGAAGAAATAACGCTTCTAACAAAATTAGCTTGTATCTCCTATACAACACGTTGTAACTCGAAAAGATTTGGTGTGTCGTGTACGTCTAAACGTGTAGCCTCAAAAGAGAACCAACAGGAGAATTTTCTTCCGTCAAAATTTGTCAGAAAACCACGTTTTATGGAAATCCCGCATCGTGAGAAATTATCTTATTTTTCCTAATCAACATGTTGTAACACGAAATGCTTTGGTTTTGCCTGTATGCCTAAGCGTGTACCCTCAAAAGAGAAGGCACAGGAGAGTTTTCTCTCGAAAGAATATGTAAGAATACCACGTTATAAGAAAATACAGTGTTGCAGAGTAAAGACAAATACGTACGTATTGGAAACACTTTACGAGAAGAAATAAAGCATCATACAAAATTAGCTTGTATCTCCTAAACAACACGTTGCAACTCGAAAGGTTTGGGTGTGGCGTGTACGTCTAAACGTGTAGCCTCAAAAGAGAACCCACAGGAGAATTTTCTCTCGTCAAAATTTTTCAGGAAAGCACGTTTTAAGGAAATCCAGCATCGTGTGAAACGATCTTGTTTTTCCGAAACAACACGTCGAAACTCGAAAAGCTTTGGTATTGCGTGTATTGGTAAGCGTGTAGCCTCAAAAGAGTAGGCACAGGAGAATTATCTCTCGAAAGAATATGTAAGCATACCACGTTAAAAGGAAATACAGTGTTGCAGAGTAAAGACAAATACGTACTTATTGGAAACACTTTAAGAGAAGAAATAACGCATCGTACAAAATTAGCTTGTATCTCCTAATCAACACGTTGTAACTCGAAAAGATTTGGTGTGGCGTGTACGTCTAAACGTGTAGCCTCAAAAGAGAACCCACAGGAGAATTTTCTTTCGTCAAAATTTGTCAGAAAACCAAGTTTGGAGGAAATCCCGTATCGTGGGAAATTATCCTGTTTTTCCTAAACAACACGTCGTAACTCGAAAAGCTTTCGTGTTGCGTGTCTGTCTAAGTGTGTAGCCTCAAAAGAGAAGGCACAGTAGAGTTTTCTCTCGAAAGAATATGCAAGAATACTATGTTATAAGGAAATACAGTGTTGCAGAGTAAAGACAAATACGTACTTATTGGAAACACTTTACGAGAAGAAATAACGCATCGCAAAAATTAGATTGTATCTCCTAAACAACACGTTGTAACTCGAAAATATTTGGTGTGACGTGTACTTCTAAACGTGTAGCCTCAAAAGAGAAGCAAAGGAGAATTTTCTTTCATCAAAATTTGTCAGAAATCCACGTTTTAAGGAAATCCCGCATAGTGCGAAATTATCTTGTTTTTCCTAAACAACATGTTGTAACTCGAAAAGCTTTGGTGTTGCGTGTATGTCTAAGCGTGTAGCCTCAAAATAGAACACTCAGGACAGTTTTCTCTCGAAAGAATATGTAAGAATACTACCTTATAAGGAAATACAATGTTGCAGAGTAAAGACAAATACGTACCTATTGGAAACACTTTACGAAGTGAAATAACGCATGTTACAAAATCAGCTTGTATCTCCTAAACAGCACGTTGTAACTCCAAAAGCTTTGGTGTTGCGTGTATGTCTTAACGTGTAGCCTCAAAAGAGAACCCACAGGATAATTTTCTTTAATCAATAATTTTTCAGAAAACCACATTTTAAGGAAATCCCGCATCGTGCGAAATTATCTTGTTTTTCCAAAACAACACGTTGTAACTCAAAAAGCTTTGGTGTTGCGTGTATGTCTAATCGTGTAGCCTCAAAAGAGAAGGCACAGGAGAGTTTTCTCTTGAAGGATTAAGTAAGAATATCACGTTATAAGGAAATACAGTGTTGCAGAGTAAAGACAAATACACAAGTATTGGAAACACTTTACGAGAAGAAATAATGCATCGTACAAAATTAGCTTGTATCTCCTAAACAACACGTTGTAACTCGAAATGATTTGGTGTGACGTGTACTTCTAAACGTGTAGCCTCAAAAGAGAACCCACAGGAGAATTTTCTTTTGTAAAAATTTGTCAGAGAACCACGTTTTAAGGAAATCCCGCATCGTGTTAAATTATCTTGTTTTTCCTAAACAACACGTTGGAACTCGAAAAGCTTTGGTGTTGCGTGTATGTCTAAGTGTGTAGCCTCAAAAGAAAACGTACAGGACAGTTTTCTCTCGAAAGAATATGTAAGAACACCACGTTATAAGGAAACACAGTGTTGCAGAGTACAGACAAATACGTACGTATTGGAAACACTTTACAAGAAGAAATAACGCATAGTACAAAATTAGGTTGTATCTCCTAAACAACACGTTGTAACTCGAAAGGATTTGGTGTGGCGTGTACATCTAAACTTGTAGCCTCAAAAGAGAACCCATAGGAGAATTTTCTTTCGTAAAATTTTGTCAGAAAACCACGTTTTAAGGAAATCCCGCTTCGCGCGAAATTATCTTGTTTTTCCTAAACAACATGTTGTAATTAGAAAAGTTTGGTGTTGCGTGTATGTCTAAGCGTGTAGCCTCAAAAGAGAATGCACAGGAGAGTTTTATCTCGAAAGAATATGTACGAATACTACGTTATAAGGAAATACAGTGTTGCAGAGTAAAGACAAATACATATATATTGTAAACACTTTACGAGAAGAAATAACGCATCGTACAAAATTAGCTTGTATCTCCTAAACAACACGTTGTAACTCGAAAATATTTGGTGTGGCATGTACGTCTAAACGTGTAGCCTCAAAAGAGAACCAACTGGAGAATTTTCTTTCGTCAAAATTTGTCAGAAAACCACGTTTTAAGGAAATCCCGCATCGTGCGAAATTATCTTGTTTTTCCTAATCAACACGTTGTAACGCGAAAAGCTTTGGTGTTTTTTGTATGTGTAAGCATGTAGCCTCAAAAGAGAAGGCACAGGAGAGTTTTCTCTTGAAAGAATATGTAAGAATACCACGTTATAAGGAAATACAGTGTTGCAGAGTAAAGACAAATATGTACTTATTGGAAACACTTTACGAGATGATATAACGCATCGCATAAATTAGATTGTATCTCCTAAACAACATGTTGTAACTCGAAAGGATTTGGTGTGACGTGTACTTCTAAACGTGTAGCCTCAAATGAGAACCCACTGGAGAATTTTCTTTCTTCAAAATTTGTCAGAAAACCACGTTTTAAGGAAATCCCGCATCGTGCGAAATTATCTTGTTTTTCCTAAACAACATGTTGTAACTCGAAAAGCTTTGGTGTTGCGTGTATGTATAAGCGTGTAGCCTCAAAAGAGAACACACAGGAGAGTTTTCTCTCGAAATAATATGTAAGAATACCACCTCATAAGGAAATACAGTGTTGCAGAGTAAAGACAAAAACGTACCTATTTGAAACACTTTATGAAGAGAAATAACGCATCTTACAAAATTAGCTTGTATCTCCCAAACAGCACGTTGTAACTCGAAAAGCTTTGGTGTTGCGTGTATGTCTTAACGTGTAACCTCAAAAGAGAACCCACAGGAGAATTTTCTTTAGTCAACATTTTTTCAGAAAACCACGTTTTAAGGAAATCCCGCATCGTGCGAAATTATCTTGTTTTTCCAAAACAACACGTTGTAACTCAAAAAGCTTTGGTGTTGCGTGTATGTCTAATCGTGTAGCCTCAAAAGTGAAGGCACAGGAGAGTTTTCTCTTGAAGGAATAAGTAAGAATACCACGTTATAAGGAAATACAGTGTTGCAGAGTAAAGACAAATACGTAAGTATTGGAAACACATTACGAGAAGAAATAACGCATCGTTCAAAATTAGCTTGTATCTCCTAAACACACGTTGTAACTCGAAAATATTTGGTGTGACGTGTACTTCTAAGCGTGTAGCCTCAAAAGAGAACCCACAGGAGAATTTTCTTTCGTAAAAATTTGTCAGAAAACCACGTTTTAAGGAAATCCCACATCATGCGAAATTATCTTGTTTTTCCTAAACAACAGGTTGGAACTCGAAAAGCTTTGGTGTTGCGTGTATGTCTAAGTGTGTAGCCTCAAAGGAAATGCTCAGGACATTTTTCTCTCGAAAGAATATGTAAGAATACCACGTTATAAGGAAATACATTGTTGCAGAGTAAAGACAAATAGGTACGTATTGGAAAAAATTTAAAAGTAGAAATAACGCATAGTACAAAATTAGGTTGTATCTCCTAAACAACACGTTGTAACTCGAAAGGATTTGGTGTGGGGTGTACATCTAAACTTGTAGCCTCAAAAGAGAACCCATAGGAGAATTTTCTTTCGTAAAATTTTGTCAGAAAACCACGTTTTAAGGAAATCCCGCTTCGTGCGAAATTATCTTGTTTTTCCTAAACAACATGTTGTAATTAGAAAAGTTTGGTGTTGCGTGTATGTCTAAGCGTGTAGCCTCAAAAGAGAATGCACAGGAGAGTTTTATCTCGAAAGAATATGTACGAATACTACGTTATAAGGAAATACAGTGTTGCAGAGTAAAGACAAATACATATATATTGTAAACACTTTACGAGAAGAAATAACGCATCGTACAAAATTAGCTTGTATCTCCTAAACAACACGTTGTAACTCGAAAATATTTGGTGTGGCATGTACGTCTAAACGTGTAGCCTCAAAAGAGAACCAACTGGAGAATTTTCTTTCGTCAAAATTTGTCAGAAAACCACGTTTTAAGGAAATCCCGCATCGTGCGAAATTATCTTGTTTTTCCTAATCAACACGTTGTAACGCGAAAAGCTTTGGTGTTTTTTGTATGTGTAAGCATGTAGCCTCAAAAGAGAAGGCACAGGAGAGTTTTCTCTTGAAAGAATATGTAAGAATACCACGTTATAAGGAAATACAGTGTTGCAGAGTAAAGACAAATATGTACTTATTGGAAACACTTTACGAGATGATATAACGCATCGCATAAATTAGATTGTATCTCCTAAACAACATGTTGTAACTCGAAAGGATTTGGTGTGACGTGTACTTCTAAACGTGTAGTCTCAAATGAGAACCCACTGGAGAATTTTCTTTCTTCAAAATTTGTCAGAAAACCACGTTTTAAGGAAATCCCGCATCGTGCGAAATTATCTTGTTTTTCCTAAACAACATGTTGTAACTCGAAAAGCTTTGGTGTTGCGTGTATGTATAAGCGTGTAGCCTCAAAAGAGAACACACAGGAGAGTTTTCTCTCGAAATAATATGTAAGAATACCACCTCATAAGGAAATACAGTGTTGCAGAGTAAAGACAAAAACGTACCTATTTGAAACACTTTATGAAGAGAAATAACGCATCTTACAAAATTAGCTTGTATCTCCCAAACAGCACGTTGTAACTCGAAAAGCTTTGGTGTTGCGTGTATGTCTTAACGTGTAACCTCAAAAGAGAACCCACAGGAGAATTTTCTTTAGTCAACATTTTTTCAGAAAACCACGTTTTAAGGAAATCCCGCATCGTGCGAAATTATCTTGTTTTTCCAAAACAACACGTTGTAACTCAAAAAGCTTTGGTGTTGCGTGTATGTCTAATCGTGTAGCCTCAAAAGTGAAGGCACAGGAGAGTTTTCTCTTGAAGGAATAAGTAAGAATACCACGTTATAAGGAAATAGAGTGTTGCAGAGTAAAGACAAATACGTAAGTATTGGAAACACCTTACGAGAAGAAATAACGCATCGTTCAAAATTAGCTTGTATCTCCTAAACACACGTTGTAACTCGAAAATATTTGGTGTGACGTGTACTTCTAAGCGTGTAGCCTCAAAAGAGAACCCACAGGAGAATTTTCTTTCGTAAAAATTTGTCAGAAAACCACGTTTAAGGAAATCCCCGCATCATGCGAAATTATCTTGTTTTTCCTAAACAACAGGTTGGAACTCGAAAAGCTTTGGTGTTGCGTGTATGTCTAAGTGTGTAGCCTCAAAGGAAATGCTCAGGACATTTTTCTCTCGAAAGAATATGTAAGAATACCACGTTATAAGGAAATACATTGTTGCAGAGTAAAGACAAATAGGTACGTATTGGAAAAAATTTAAAAGTAGAAATAACGCATAGTACAAAATTAGGTTGTATCTCCTAAACAACACGTTGTAACTCGAAAGGATTTGGTGTGGCGTGTACATCTAAACTTGTAGCCTCAAAAGAGAACCCACAGGAGAATTTTCTTTCATAAAATTTTGTCTGAAAACCACGTTTTAAGGAAATCCCGCATCGTGCGACATTATCTTGTTTTTCCTAAACAGCATGTTGTAACTCGAAAAGCTTTGGTGTTGCGTGTATGTCTAAGCGTGTAGCCTCAAAAGAAAATGCACAGGAGAGTTTTATCTCGAAAGAATATGTAAGAATACTACGTTATAAGGAAATACAGTGTTGCAGAGTAAAGACAAATACATATATATTGTAAACACTTTACGAGAAGAAATTACGCATCGTAAAAATTAGCTTGTATCTCCTAAACAACACGTTGTAACTCGAAATATTTGGTGTGGCGTGTACGTCTAAACGTGTAGCCTCAAAAGAGAACCCACAGGAGAATTTTCTTTAGTCAACATTTTTTCAGAAAACCACGATTTAAGGAAATCCCGCATCGTGCGAAATTATCTTGTTTTTCCTAAACAAAAAGTTGTAACTCAAAAAGCTTTGGTGTTGCGTGTATGTCTAAGCGTGTAGCATCCTTATAACATGGTATGCTTACATGTTCTTTCGAGAGAAAACTCTCCTGTGCCTACTCTTTTGAGGCTACACGCTTACCCATAAACACAACACCAAAGCTTTTCCAGTTACGACGTGTTGTTTAGGAAAAACAAGATCATTTAGCACTATGCCGGATTTCATAAAACGTGCTTTTCTGACAAATTTTGACGAAAGAAAATTCTCCTGTGGGTTCTCTTTTGAGGCTACATGTTTAGACGTACACGCCACATCAAATCTTTTCGAGTTACAACTTGTTGTTTAGGAGATACAAGCTAATTATGTACGATGCTTTATTTCTTCTCTTAAAGTGTTTCCAATACGTACGTATTTGTCTTTAATCTGCAACATTGTATTTCCTTATAACGAGGTATTCTTACATATTCTTTTGAGAGAAAACTCTCCTGTGCCTACTCTTTTGAGGCTACACGCTTAGACATACAGGCAAAACCAAAGCATTTCATGTTACACCGTGTTGATTAGGAAAAATAAGATAATTTCGCACGATGCGGGATTTCCTTAAAACGTGGTTTTCTGACAAATTTTGATGAAAGAAAATTCTCCTGTTGGTTCTCTTTTGAGGCTACACGCTAAGACATACACGCAATACCAAAGCTTTTCGAGTGACAACGTGTTTTTTAGGAAAAACATGATAATTTCGCACGATGCGGGATTTCCTTAAAACGTGGTTTTCTGAAAAATTTTGACGAAAGAAAATTCTCCTGTGGGTTCTGTTTTGAGGCTACACCTTTAGACATACACACCACACCAAATCTTTTCGAGTTACAACGTGTAGTTTAGGAGATACAAGCTAATTTTTACGATGCGTTATTTCTTCTTGTAAAGTGTTTCCAATACTTATGTATTTGTCTTTACTCTGCAACACTGTATTTCCTTATATCGTGGTATTCTTACATATTCTTTCGAGAGAAAACTCTGCTGTGCCTTCCCTTTTGAGGCTACATGCTTAGTCATACACGCAACACCAAAGCATTTCGAGATACAATGTGTTGTTTAGGAAAAACTAGATAATTTCCCCCATGCGGGATTTCCATAAAACGTGGATTTCTGACAAATTTTGACGAAAGAAAATTCTCCTGTGGGTTCTCTTTTGAGGCTACACGTTTAGCCGTACACGCCACACCAAATCTTTTCGACTTACAACGTGTTCTTTAGGAGATACAAGTTAATTTTGTACGATGCGTTATTTCTTCTCTTGAAGTGTTTCCAATAAGTATGTATTTGTCTTTACTCTGCAACACTGTATTTCCTTATAACGTGCTATTCTTACATATTCTTTCAAGAGAAAACTCTCCTGTGCCTTCTCTTTTGAGACTACACACTTAGACATACAGGCAAAACCAAAGCATTTCGTGTTACAATGTGTTGATTAGGAAAAATAAGATAATTTCGCACGATGCAGGATTTCTTTAAAACGTGGTTTTCTGACAAATTTGACGAAAGAAAATTCTCCTGTTGGTTCTCTTTTGAGGCTACATGTTTAGACATACACGCCACACCAAATTTTTTCGAGTTACCACTTGTTGTATAGGAGATACAAGCTAATTTTGTATGAAGCGATATTTCTTCTCGTAAAGTGTTTCCAATACATACGTATTTGTCCTTGCTCTGCAACACTGTATTTCTTTATAACGTGGTATTCTTACATATTCTTTCGAGATAAAACTCTCCTGTACATTCTCTTTTGAGGCTACATGCTTAGACATACACGCAACACCAAAGGTTTTCGCGTTACAATGTGTTGATTAGAAAAAACAAGATAATTTCGCACGATGCGGGATTTCCTTAAAACATGGTTTTCTGACAAATTTTGAAGAAAGAAAATTCTCCTGTGGGTTCTCTTTTGAGGCTACACGTTTAGACGTACACGCCACACCAAATCTTTTCGAGTTACAACGTGTAGTTTAGGAGATACAAGCTAATTTTTACGATGCCTTATTTCTTCTCTTAAAGTGTTTCCAATATGTATGTATTTGTCTTTACTCTGCAACACTGTACTTCCTTATAAGGTGGTATTCTTACATATTCTTTCGAGAGAAAACTCTCCTGTGCCTTCTCTTTTGAGGCTACACGCTTAGACATACAGGCAAACCAAAGCACTTCGTGTTACAACGTGTTGATTAGGAAAAATAAGATAATTTCACATGATGCGGGATTTCCTTAAAACGTGGGTTTCTGACAAATGTTGACGAAAGAAAATTCTCCTGTGGGTTCTCTTTTGAGGCTACCAATTTAGACGTACACGCCACACCAAATCCTTTCGAGTTACAACGTGTTGTTTAGGAGATACAAGCTAATTTTGTATGATGCATTATTTCTTCTCCTAAAGTGTTTCCAATACATACGTATTTGTCTTTACTCTGCAACAATGTATTTCCTTATAACGTGGTATTCTTACATATTCTTTCGAAAGAAAACTCTCCTGTGTGTTCTCTTTTGAGGCTACACTCTGAGAAATACACGCAACACAAACGCTTTTCGAGTTACAACGTGTTGTTTAAGAAAAACATGATAATTTCGCACGATGCGGGATGTCCTTAAAACGTGGTTTTCTGAAAATTTTGACGAAAGAAAATTCTCCTGTGGGTTCTGTTTTGAGGCTACCCATTTAGACCTACACGCCACACCAAATCTTTTCGAGTTACCACTTGTTGTATAGGAGATACAAGCTAATTTTGTATGAAGCGTTATTTCTTCTCGTAAAGTGTTTCCAATACATATGTATATGTCTGTACTCTGAAACACTGTATTTCCTTATAACGTGGTATTCTTACATATTCTCTCGAGATAAAACTCTCCTGTGCATTCTTTTTTGAGGCTACACGCTTAGACTTACACGCAAAACCAAAGATTTTCGTGTTACAATGTGTTGATTAGAAAAAACAAGATATTGTGAAGGGGGTCATTTCCCTAATTTCTTTCTCAGCCTGCTTATCCTTTGAGTATAGGAAGGCCACTGATTTGCTGGAGATGATTTTATAACCTGCCACTTTGCTGAAGTTGTTTATCAGCTGTAGGAGCTCTCTAGTGGAGTTCTTTGGGTCACTTAGGTAGACGATCATGTCGTCTGCAAATAATGATAGTTTGACTTCTTCCTTTCCAATTTGTATCCCTTTGACCTCCTTATGTTGTCGAATTGCCCGAGCTAGTACCTCAAGTACAATATTGAAAAGATAAGGAGAAAGGGGGCAGCCTTGTCTGGTCCCTGATTTCAGTGGGATTGCTTCAAGTTTCTCTCCATTTAGTTTGATGCTGGCTACCGGTTTGCTGTATATTGCTTTTACTATGTTTAGGTATGGGCCTTGAATTCCTGTTCTCTCCAAGACTTTAAGCATGAAGGGATGCTGAATTTTGTCAAATGCTTTTTCAGCATCCAATGAAATGACCATGTGGTTTTGTTCTTTGAGTTTGTTTATGTAGTTGATTGTATTGATGGATTTCCGTATATTGAACCAACCCTGCATTCCCGGGAAAAAGCCTACTTGATCATGGTGGATGATCGTTTTGATGTGTTCTTGGATTCGGTTGACAAGAATTTTATTGAGTATTTTTGCATCGATGTTCATAAGGGAAATTGGTCTGAAGTTCTCTTTCTTTGTTGGATCTTTTTGTGGCTTTGGTATCAGCGGAATTGTGGCTTCGTAGAAGGAATTGGGTAGTGTTCCTTCTGTTTCTATTTTGTGGAATAGTTTGAAGAGTATAGGTGTTAACTCTTCTTTGAAGGTCTGGTAGAATTCTGCACTGAAGCCATCTGGTCCTGTGCTTTTTTTGGTTGGAAGACTTTCTATGACTCCTTCTATTTCTTTAGGCATTATGGGACTGTTTAGATGGTCTAGTTGGTCCTGATTTAATTTTCGTATTTGGTATCTGTCAAGGAAATTGTCCATTTTCTCCAGATTCTCCAGTTGTGTTGAGTACAGGCTCTTGTAGTAGGATCTGATGATTTTTTGGATTTCCTCAGTTTCCGTTGTTATATCTCCCTTTTCATTTCTAAGTTTGTTAATTTGGATACTTTCTCTGTGCCCTTTGGTCAGTCTGGCTAAGGGTTTATCTATCTTGTTGATTTTCTCAAAGAACCAGCTCCTGGTTTTGTTGATTTTTTGAATGGTTCTCTTTGTTTCTACTTGATTGATTTCGGCCCTGAGTTTGATGATTTCCTGACTTCTACTCCTCCTGGGCGAAATAGCTTCTTTTTGTTCTAGGAGTTCAGGTGTGTCATTAAGCTGGTAATGTATGCTCTCTCCATTTTCTTTTTGGAGGCACTCAGGGCTATGAGTTTTCCTCTTAGCACTGCTTTCATTGTGTCCCATAGATTTGGGTATGTTGTGTTTTCATTTTCATTGTGTTCTAAAAAGTCTTTAATTTCTTTCTTTATTTCTTCCTTGACCAAGGTATCATTGAGTAGAGTATTGTTCAGTTTCCACGTGTATGTGGGTTTTCTGTTGTTTCTGTTGCTATTGAAGACCACTTCTACTCCATAGTGATCAGATAGGAGGCATGGGATTAGTTCTATCTTCTTATATTTGTTGAGGTCTGTCTTGTGACCAATTATATGGTCGATTTTGGAGAAGGTACCATGAGGTGCTGAGAAAAAGGTATATTCTTTTGTTTTAGGATAGAATGTTCTATATATATCTGTTAAATCTAATTGGTCCAAAGCTTCAATTAGTTTCATTGTGTCCCTGTTTAGTTTCTGTTTTCCTGATCGGTCCATTGAGGAAAGTGCAGTGTTGAAGTCACCCACAATTATTGTGTTAGGTGCAATGTGTGCTTTTAGTTTTAATAAAGTTTCTTTTACGAAAGAGGGTGCCCTTGCATTTGGGGCATAGATGTTAAGGATTGACAGTTCTTCTTTTTGTATTTTTCCTTTGACCAGCAATAAGTGTCCCTCAGCGTCTCTTTTGATGACTTTGGGTTGAAAGTCAATTTTATCTGATATTAAAATGGCTACTCCAGCTTGTTTCCTGAGACCATTTGCTTGTAAAATTGTCTTCCAGCCTTTTACTCTAAGGTAGTGTTTGTCTTTGACCCTGAGGTGTGTTTCCTGTAAGCAGCAAAATGTAGTGTCCTGTTTACGTATCCATTCAGTTAGTCTGTGTCTTTTTATTGGGGCATTAAGTCCATTGATATTAAGAGATATTAAGGAATAGTGATTGTTACTTCCTATCATTTTTGACGTTATTTTTAAATTTGAATGCTTAACTTCTTTTGGGTTTGATGAAAGGTTACTATCTTGCTTTTTCCAGGGTGAAGTTTCCCTCCTTGTATTGGTGTTGTCCTCCTATTATCCTTTTTAGGGCCGGGTTTGTGGATAGATATTGGGTAAACTTGGTTTTGTCATGAAATATCTTAGTTTCTCCATCTATGGTGATTGAGAGTTTTGCTGTATATAGTAGTTTTGGTTGGCATTTGTGTTCTCTTAGAGTCTGCATGAGATCTGCCCAGGACCTTCTAGCCTTCATAGTCTCCGGTGAAAAGTCTGCTGTGATTCTGATAGGTCTTCCTTTATATGTTACTTGGCCTTTTTCTCTTACTGCCTTTAGTATTCTTTCTTTGTTTAGAACATTTGGTGTTTTGATTTTTATGTGACGGGAAGTATTTCTCTTCTGGTCCAGTCTGTTTGGAGTTCTGTAGGCTTCTTGTATATTCATGGGCATCTCTCTCTTTAGGTTAGGGAAGTTTTCTTCCATAATTTTATTGAAGATATTTGCTGGCCCTTTAAGTTGTAAATCTTCACTCTCATCTATGCCTATAATCCTTAGGTTTGGTCTTCTCATTGTGTCCTGGATTTCCTGGATATTTTGGGTTACAAGCTTTTTGCATTTTGCATTTTCTTTAACTGTTGAGTCCATGGTTTCTATGGAATCTTCAGCATCTGAGATTCTTTCTTCTATCTCTTGTATTCTGTTGTTGATATTTGCATCTCTGTCCCCTGATTTCTTCCCAAGGCTTTCTATCTCCAAAGTTGTCTCCCTTTGAGTTTTCTTAGTTGTTTCTACTTCTGATTTTAGATCCTGGATGGTTTTGCTTAGCTCCTTCACTTGCATGTTTGTGTTTTCCTGTAATTCTTTAAGAGATTTTTGTGTTTCCTCTTTCATGAGCTCAGCCTGTTGACCAAAGTTCTCCTGTATTTCTTTAAGAGATTTTTGTGTTTCGTCTTTCATGACCTCAGCCTGTTGACCAAAGTTCTCCTGTATTTCTTTAAGTTTTTTTTTGCATTTCCTCCTTGTTGGCTTTTGTATTCTCCTGGATTTCTTTCAATGATTTTTGTGTTTCCCTTGCAAGGGCTTCTAACTTTTGATCCATTTTCTCCTGAATTTCTTTAAGTATGTCCTTCATGTGTTCCTGTACCAGCATCATGTCCAGTTATTTTAAATCCAAATCTTGTTTTACTGGTGTGATGGGGTATCCAGGACGTGTTGGTAGAGGAGAATTGGGTTCAGATGTTGCCATATTGCCTTGATTTCTGTTAGTGACGTTCCTGCGTTTGCCTTTTGCCATCTAGTTCTCACTGGTGTTAGTTTGTCTTGTCAGTGCTGGACTCACCAGTGCAAGCTGCCCCTTCCCCGTTGGCCTCTGGTGCACAGCTTACCTCCTGCACTGCTTGTAGACAGGGTGCTGCTGCCCAGGCTGTTCAGATCCCAAAGCAGGCACCCGAAGGCTCCTGCTGGGGCCCACTGGATTCACTGGAGCACACTGACTTCTCCCAGCTGGCCGCCCGGAAACCCAGCTAGCCACTTGCAGGACTTGGAGATGTGGTGCTGCCGCCCAGGCTGATCTGGGCAGCAGAACTCCCAACTGGGTTGGTGCACACAAGGCTAGCCTAGCTGCCCAGGCCCTGAGTCTAGGCAAAAGCCTGGCAGGCCAATGTCGGTGCAAAGTTCCCCTCAGCTGTGGGTGTTAATTGGGTGTGTCAGGTGGCTAGGATGGTGGCGTGTGCGAGTTCCCTGAGAGTGCTGGGAGAGTCTGCTGGGCTAACAACCTCCTGGCTGGGTCAGCACACAGATGGCCCAACGAGCAGCCCAGGGCCTGGGGGGCAGTCCAGGGCCTGACCGTCTGAGACCCCTGCTATGTCCGCCTCGGGCTATGCCTGTTAGCTGGTTTGGTTTTGCCTGCTAGGTCTCTCTGGCTTCCCGTAGGCAAAATGGCGGTGGTGCGCAAACTGGCCCGGATAAACAACCTCCTGGCCGGGTCGGCACACAGATGGCGCACCGAGCAGCCCAGGGCCTGGGGGCAGTCCAGGGCCTGACCGTCTGAGACCCCTGCTTTGTCTGCCTTGGGCTATGCCTGTTAGCTGGTTTGGTTTTGTCTGCTAGTCTCTCTGGCTTCCCGCAGGCAAAATGGCGGTGGTGCGCACCTGCCCGGGCAAACAAGTTCCTGGCTGGGTCGGCACACAGATGGCCCACCGAGCAGCCCAGGACCTGGGGGCAGTCCAGGGCCTGACCTTCTGAGACCCCTGCTATGTCTGCCTCGGGCTATGCCTATTAGCCAGTTTGGCTTTGCCTGCTAGGTCTCTCTGGCTTCCCGTAGGCAAAATGGCGGTGGTGTGCAAATGGCTCTGATAAACAACCTCCTGGCCGGGTCAGCACACAGATGGCCCACCGAGCAGTCCTGGGCCTGGGGGCAGTCCAGGGCCTGACCGTCTGAGACCCCTGCTATGTCCGCCTTGGGCTATGCCTGTTCGCTGGTTTGGTTTTGCCTGCTAGGTCTCTCCGGCTTCCTGTAGGCAAAATGGCGGCGGTGTGCGCCGGCCGAGGCAAACAAGCTCCTGGCTGGGTCGGCACACAGATGGCCTGCCGAGCAGCCCAGGACCTGGGGGCAGTCCAGGGCCTGACCGTCTGAGACCCCTGCTATGTCCGCCTCGGGCTATGCCTGTTAGCCGGTTTGGTTTTGCCTGCTAGGTCTCCCTGGCTTCCCCCAGGCAAAATGGTGGTGGTGCGCGCGCCGGCCCGGGAGGAAAAAAACCTCCTGGCCGGGTTTGCACCCCGGTGGACCCCCGATCAGCTCAGGGCCTGGGTGCAGGCCAACGCCCGTCGGGCTTACACCCCCGCGATGTTGGTCTCGGGTTATATTTGCGTACCTCAGTCTGATTTCTCTGGCTACCGAGAACCAATATGGAGCCCTCATAACTGACTGGCGGGAGGCAGAGTTCTGATGTGGCTTCTGTGTGGTGAAAGGCACCGTAAATCCGCCGCTGCTTGCAGCCTGGCTGGCCAGCGATGGCCAGTGGTCGTGGGCACCGGGTCTGTCTGGACCCTGTCCGCTTGGTTCTACTGCTGTTGGCCCTTCCTCTGGACCAGCCGCTGCTGCTGCTACTGCTGCTGCTGCCGCCGCTCCCAGGCCCAAGAATTTTCTTTCATCAAAATTTGTCAGAAACCACGTTTTAAGGAACTCTCGCATCGTGTGAAATTATCTTGTTTTTCATAAACAACACGTTGTAAATCGAAAAGCTTTGGTGTTGCGTGTATGTCTAAGCGTGTAGCCTCAAAAGAGAACGCACAGGAGAGTTTTCTCTCGAAAGAAAATGTAGGAATACCACGTTATGAGGAAATACAGTGTGGCAGAGTAAAGACAAATACGTACATATTGGAAACATGTTAAGAGAAGAAATAACGCATCGTACAAAAATAGCTTGTATCTCCTAAACAAAACTTTGTAACTCGAAAAGATTTGGTGTGGCTCGTACCTCTACAAGTGTAGCCTCAAAAGAGAACCCACAGGAGGAAATTCTTTCGTCAAAATTTTTTAGAAAACCACGATTTATGAAAATCTCGCATCGTGCAAAATTATCTTGTTTTTTCCTAAACAACACGTTGTAACTTGAAAAGCTTTGGTGTTGCGTGTTTGTCTAAGCGTGTAGCCTCGAAAGAGAACGCACAGGAGAGTTTTCCCTCGAAAGAATATGTAAGAATACCACGTTATAAGGAAATACAGTGTTGCAGAATAAAGACAAATACGTACGTATTGGAAACACTTTATGAGAAGAATTAACGCATCCTACAAAATTAGCTTGTATCTCCTAAACAAAACGTTGTAACTCGAAAAGATTTGGTGTGGCGTGTACATCTAAACATGTAGCCTCAAAAGAGAACCCACAGGAGAATTTTCTTTCGTCAAAATTTTTCAGAAAACCACGTTTTAAGGAAATCCCGCATCGTGCGAAATCATTTTCTTTTTCCTAAACAACATGTTGTAACTCGAAAAGCGTTGGTGTTGCGTGTATGTGTAAGCGTGGAGATTCAAAAGAGAAGGCACAGGAGAGTGTTCTCTTGAAAGAATATGTAAGAATACCACGTTAAAAGGAAATACAATTTTGCAGAGTAAAGACAAATAAGTACATATTGGAAACACTTTACGAGAAGAAATAACGCATCGTAAAAAATTAGCTTGTATCTCCTAAACAACACGTTGTAACTCGAAAAGATTTGGTGTGGCATGTACGTCTAAAAGTGTAGCCTCAAACGAGAACCCACAGGAGAATTTTCTTTCATCAAAATTTGTCTGAAACCACGTTTTAAGGAAATAGCGCATCGTGCGAAATTATCTTGTTTTTCCTAAACAACACATTGTAACTCGAAAAGCTTTGGTGTTGCGTGTATGTCTAAGCATGTAGCCTCAAAAGAGAATACACAGGAGAGTTTTCTCTCGAAAGAATATGTAAGAATACCACATTATAAGGAAATACAGTGTTGCAGAATAAAGACAACTACGTACGTATTGGAAACACTTTAAGAGAAGAAATAACGCATTGTAAAAAATTAGCTTGTATCTCCTAAACAACACATTGTAACTCGAAAAGATTTGGTGTGGCTCGTACCTCTACACGTGTAGCCTCAAAAGAGAACCCAGAGAAGAACTTTCTTTCGTCAAAATTTGTCTGAAAACCACGTTTTATGGAAATCTCGCATCGTGCGAAATTATCTTGTTTTTCCTAAACAACACGTTGTAACTCGAAAAGTTTGGCGTGCGTGTTTGTCTAAGAGTGTAGCCTCAAAAGAGCATGCACAGGAGAGTTTTCCCTCGAAAGAATATGTAAGAATACCACGTTATAAGAAAATACAGTGTTGCAGAGTAAAGATAAATAACGACATATTGGAAACAATTTAGGGAAGAAATAATGCATTGTACAAAATTTGCTTGTATCTCCTAAACAACACGTTATAACTCGAAAGTATTTGGTGTGGCTCGTACTTCTACACGTGTAGCCTCAAAAGAGAACCAACAGGAGAACTTTCTTTCGTCAAAATTTGTCAAAAAAACACGTTTTAAGGAAATCCCGCATCGTGCAATATTATCTTGTTTTTCCTAAACAACACTTTGTAACTCGAAAAGCTTTGGTGTTGCGTGTATGTCTGAGCATGTTGCCTCTAAAGACAATGCACAGGAGAGTTTTCTCTCGGAAGAACATGTAAGAATACAATGTTAAAAGGAAATACAGGGTTGCAGAGTAAAGACAAATACGTACGTATTGGAAACACTTTATGAGAAGAAATAACGCATCATACAAAATTAGCTTGTATCTCCTAAACAACACGTGGTAACTCTAAAGGATTTGGTGTGGCGTGTACGTCTAAATGTGTAGCCTCAAAAGAGAACCGACAGGAGAATTTTCTTTCGTCAAAATTTGTCAGAAAACCACGTTTTAAGGAAATCCTGCATCGTGCGAAATTATCTGGTTTTTCCTAAACGACATGTTGTAACTCGAAAAGCTTTGGTGTTGCCTGTATGTCTAAGTGTGTAGCCTCAAAAGGGAACGCACAGGATAGTTTTCTCTCGAAAGAATATGTAAGAATAACACGTTATAAGGAAATACAGTGTTGCAGAGTAGACAAATACGTACATATTGGAAACACTTTATGAGAAGAAGTAACGCATCGTAGAAAATTAGCTTGTATCTCCTAAACAAAACGTTGTAACTCGAAAAGATTTGGTGCGGCGTGTACGTCTAAATGTGTAGCCTCAAAAGAGAACCCAGAGAAGAACTTTCTTTCGTCAAAATTTGTCTGAAAACCACGTTTTATGGAAATCTCGCATCGTGCGAAATTATCTTGTTTTTCCTAAACAACACGTTGTAACTCGAAAAGTTTGGCGTGCTTGTTTGTCTAAGAGTGTAGCCTCAAAAGAGCATGCACAGGAGAGTTTTCCCTCGAAAGAATATGTAAGAATACCACGTTATAAGAAAATACAGTGTTGCAGAGTAAAGATAAATAACGACATATTGGAAACAATTTAGGGAAGAAATAACGCATTGTACAAAATTTGCTTGTATCTCCTAAACAACACGTTATAACTCGAAAGTATTTGGTGTGGCTCGTACTTCTACACGTGTAGCCTCAAAAGAGAACCAACAGGAGAACTTTCTTTCGTCAAAATTTGTCAAAAAAACACGTTTTAAGGAAATCCCGCATCGTGCAATATTATCTTGTTTTTCCTAAACAACACTTTGTAACGCGAAAAGCTTTGGTGTTGCGTGTATGTCTGAGCATGTTGCCTCTAAAGACAATGCACAGGAGAGTTTTCTCTCGGAAGAACATGTAAGAATACAATGTTAAAAGGAAATACAGGGTTGCAGAGTAAAGACAAATACGTACGTATTGGAAACACTTTATGAGAAGAAATAACGCATCATACAAAATTAGCTTGTATCTCCTAAACAACACGTGGTAACTCTAAAGGATTTGGTGTGGCGTGTACGTCTAAATGTGTAGCCTCAAAAGAGAACCGACAGGAGAATTTTCTTTCGTCAAAATTTGTCAGAAAACCACGTTTTAAGGAAATCCTGCATCGTGCGAAATTATCTGGTTTTTCCTAAACGACATGTTGTAACTCGAAAAGCTTTGGTGTTGCCTGTATGTCTAAGTGTGTAGCCTCAAAAGGGAACGCACAGGATAGTTTTCTCTCGAAAGAATATGTAAGAATAACACGTTATAAGGAAATACAGTGTTGCAGAGTAGACAAATACGTACATATTGGAAACACTTTATGAGAAGAAGTAACGCATCGTAGAAAATTAGCTTGTATCTCCTAAACAAAACGTTGTAACTCGAAAAGATTTGGTGCGGCGTGTACGTCTAAATGTGTAGCCTCAAAAGAGAACCCAGAGAAGAACTTTCTTTCGTCAAAATTTGTCTGAAAACCACGTTTTATGGAAATCTCGCATCGTGCGAAATTATCTTGTTTTTCCTAAACAACACGTTGTAACTCGAAAAGTTTGGCGTGCTTGTTTGTCTAAGAGTGTAGCCTCAAAAGAGCATGCACAGGAGAGTTTTCCCTCGAAAGAATATGTAAGAATACCACGTTATAAGAAAATACAGTGTTGCAGAGTAAAGATAAATAACGACATATTGGAAACAATTTAGGGAAGAAATAACGCATTGTACAAAATTTGCTTGTATCTCCTAAACAACACGTTATAACTCGAAAGTATTTGGTGTGGCTCGTACTTCTACACGTGTAGCCTCAAAAGAGAACCAACAGGAGAACTTTCTTTCGTCAAAATTTGTCAAAAAAACACGTTTTAAGGAAATCCCGCATCGTGCAATATTATCTTGTTTTTCCTAAACAACACTTTGTAACGCGAAAAGCTTTGGTGTTGCGTGTATGTCTGAGCATGTTGCCTCTAAAGACAATGCACAGGAGAGTTTTCTCTCGGAAGAACATGTAAGAATACAATGTTAAAAGGAAATACAGGGTTGCAGAGTAAAGACAAATACGTACGTATTGGAAACACTTTATGAGAAGAAATAACGCATCATACAAAATTAGCTTGTATCTCCTAAACAACACGTGGTAACTCTAAAGGATTTGGTGTGGCGTGTACGTCTAAATGTGTAGCCTCAAAAGAGAACCGACAGGAGAATTTTCTTTCGTCAAAATTTGTCAGAAAACCACGTTTTAAGGAAATCCTGCATCGTGCGAAATTATCTGGTTTTTCCTAAACGACATGTTGTAACTCGAAAAGCTTTGGTGTTGCCTGTATGTCTAAGTGTGTAGCCTCAAAAGGGAACGCACAGGATAGTTTTCTCTCGAAAGAATATGTAAGAATAACACGTTATAAGGAAATACAGTGTTGCAGAGTAGACAAATACGTACATATTGGAAACACTTTATGAGAAGAAGTAACGCATCGTAGAAAATTAGCTTGTATCTCCTAAACAAAACGTTGTAACTCGAAAAGATTTGGTGCGGCGTGTACGTCTAAACGTGTAGCCTCAAAAGAGAACCCACAGGAGAATTTTCTTTCGTCAAAATTTTTCAGAAAACCACGTTTTAAGGAAATCCCGCATCGTGCCAAATCATCTTCTTTTTCCTGAACAACATGTTGTAATTCGAAAAGCTTTGGTGTTGCGTGTATGTCTAAGCTTGTAGCCTCAAAAGAGAATGCACAGGAGAGTTTTCTCTCGAAAGAATATGTAAGAATACCATGTTATAAAAAAATACAGTGTTGTAGAGTAAAGACAAATACGTACGTATTGGAAACACTTTAAGAGAAGAAATAACACATCGTACAAAATTATCTTGTATCTCCTAAACAACAATTGGAACTCGAAAAGATTTGTTGTGGCTCGTACCTCTATACGTGTAGCCTCAAAAGAGAACCCACAGGAAAACTTTCTTTCGTCAAAATTTTTCAGAAAACCACGTTTTATGGAAATCTCGCATCGTGCGAAATTATCTTGCTTTTCCTAAACAACACATTGTAACTCGAAAAGCTTTGGCATTGCGTGTATGTCTAAGCATGTAGCCTCTAAAGAGTACGCACAGGAGAGTTTTCTCTCAAAAGAACATGTAAGAATACAACGTTATAAGGGAATACAGTGTTGCAGAGTAAAGTCAAATACATACTTGATGGAAACACTTTACGAGAAGAAATAACGCATTGTAAACAATTAGCTTGTATCTCCTAAACAACACGTGGTAACTCGAAAGGACTTGGTGTGGCGTGTACGTCTAAACGTGTAGCCTCAAAAGAGAACCCATAGGAGAATTTTCTTTCTTCAAAATTTGTCAGAAAATCACGTTTTAACGAAATCCTGCATCCTGCGAAATTATCTTGTTTTTCCTAAACAACAAGTTGTAATTCGAAAAGCTTTGGTGTTGCGTGTATGACTAAGTGTGTAGCCACAAAAGGGAATGCACAGGAGAGTTTTCTCTCGAAAGAATATGTAAGAATACCACGTTATAAGGAAATACAGTGTTGCAGAGTAAAGACAAATATGTACATATTGGAAACACTTTAAGAGAAGAAATATCGCATCTTACAAAATTAGCTTGTGTCTCCTAAACAACTCGTTGTAACTCGAAAAGATTTGGTGTGACATGTACGTCTCAACGTGTAGCCTCAAAAGAGAACCCACAGGAGAATTTTCTTTCATCAAAATTTGTCAGAAACCACGTTTTAAGGAAATCACGCATTGTGCGAAATTATCTAATTTTTCCTACACAACACGCTGTAACTCGAAAAGCTTTGGTGTTGTGTGTATGTCTAAGCATGTAGCCTCAAAAGAGAACACACAGGAGAGGTTTCCCTCGAAAGAATATGTAAGAATATCACATTATAAGGAAATACAGTGTTGCAGAGTAAAGACAAATACGTATGTATTGGAAACACTTTATGAGAAGAAATAATGCATCATACAAAATTAGCTTGTATCTCCTAAACAACAGGTTGTAACTCGAAAGGATTTGGTGTGGCGTGTACAGCTAAACGTGTAGCCTCAAAAGAGAACCCACAGGAGAATTTTCTTTCGTCAAAATATGTGAGAAAACCACGTTTTAAGGAAATCCCTCATCGTGCAAAATTATCTTGTTTTTCCTAAACAACAAGTTGTAACTCGAAAAGCTTTGGTGTTGCGTGTATGTCTAAGCGTGTAGCCTCAAAAGAGAATGTAAAGGAGAGTTTTTTTCTCGAAAGAATATGTAAGAATACCACGTTATAAGGAAATACATTGTTGCAGAGTAAAGACAAATACGTACATATTGGAAACTCTTTACGAGAAGAAATAACGCATCGTAAAAAATTAACTTGTATCACCTAAACAACACGTTGTAACTCGAAATGATTTGGTGTGGCGTGTACGTCAAAACGTGTAGCCTCAAAAGACAACCCACAGGACAATTTTCTTTCGTTAAATTTTTTCAGAAAACCACGTTTTAAGGAAATCCCGCATCATGCGAAATCATCTTCTTTTTCCTAAACAACATGTTGTAACTCAAAAAACTTTGGTGTTGCGTGTATGTCTAAGCGTGGAGCCTCAAAAGCGAAGGCACAGGAGAGTTTTCTCTCGAAAGAATATGTAAGAATAGACGTTATAAAGAAATACAATTAGGCCGAGTAAAGGCAAATAAGTACATATTGGAAACACTTTAGGAGAAGAAATAACACATCGGACAAAATTAGCTTGTATCTCCTAAACAACACGTGGTAACTCGAAAAGGTTTGGTTTGGCGTGTACGTCTAAACGTGTAGCCGCCAAAGAGAACACAAAGGAGAATTTTCTTTCGTCAAAATTTGTCAGAAAACCACATTTTAAGGAAAACCCCCATCGTGCGAAATTATCTTGTTTTTCCTAAACAACAACTTGTAACACGAAAAGCTTTGGTGTTGCGTGTATGTCTCAGCATGTAGCCTCAAAAGCGAATGCACAGGAGAGTTTTCTCTCGAAAGAACATGTAAGAATACAACGTTATAAGGAAATACAGTGTTGGAGAGTAAAGACAAATACGTACATATTGGAAACACTTTACGAGAAGAAATGACACATCATAAAATATAAGCTTGTATCTCCTAAACAACAAGTGGTAACTCGAAAAGATTTGGTTTGGCGTTTAAGTCTAAAAGTGTAGCCTCAAAAGAGACCCCACAGGAGAATTTTCTTTCTTCAAAATTTGTCAGAAAACCACGTTATAAGGAAATCCCTCATCATGCAAAATTATCTTGTTTTTCCTAAACAACACGTTGTAACTCGAAAAGCTTTGGTGTTGTGTGTATGTCTATGCGTGTAGCCTCAAAAGAGAATGTAAAGGAGAGTTTTTTCGAGAAAGAATATGTAAGAATACCACGTTATAAGGAAATAGAGTGTTGCAGAGTAAAGACAGATACGTACATATTGGAAACACTTTATGAGAAGAAATAACGCATCGAAAAAATTAACTTGTATCTCCTAAACAACACGTTGTAACTCGAAAAGATTTGGTGTGGCGTGTACGTCTAAACGTGTTGCCTCAAAAGAGAACCCACAGGACAATTTTCTTTCGTTAAAACTTTTCAGAAAACCACGTTTTAAGGAAATCCCGCATCGTGCGAAATCATCTTCTTTTTCCTAAACAACATGTTGTAACTCAAAAAGCTTTGGTGTTGCGTGTATGTCTAAGCGTGGAGCCTCAAAAGCGAAGGCACAGGAGAGTTTTCTCTCGAAAGAATATGTAAGAATACCACGTTATAAAGAAATACAATTTTGCAGAGTAAAGGCAAATAAGTACATATTGGAAACACTTTAGGAGAAGAAATAACGCATCGTACATAATTAGCTTGTATCTCCTAAACAACACGTGGTAACTCGAAAAGATTTGGTTTGGCGTGTACGTCTAAACGTGTAGCCTCAAAAGAGAACACAAAGGAGAATTTTCTTTCGTCAAAATTTGTCAGAAAACCACGTTTTAAGGAAATCCCGCATCGTGCGAAATTATCTTTTTTTTCCTAAACAACACCTTGTACCTCGAAACGCTTTGGTGTTGCGTGTATGTCTCAGCATGTAGCCTCAAAAGAGAATGCACAGGAGAGTTTTCTCTCGAAAGAACATGTAAGAATACAAAGTTATAAGGAAATACAGTGTTGCAGAGTAAAGACAAATACGTACTTATTGGAAACACTTTAAGAGAAGAAATTACGCATCATACAATATTAGCTTGTATCTCCTAAAGAAAAAGTGGAAACTCGAAAACATTTGGTTTGGCGTGTACGTCTAAAAGTGTAGCCTCAAAAGAGAAACCACTGGAGAATTTTCTTTCTTCAAAATTTGTCAGAAAACCACGTTTTAACGAAATCCCGCCTCCTGCGAAATCATCTTGTTTTTCCTAAACAACAAGTTGTAACTCGAAAAGCTTTGGTTTGCGTGTATGTCTAAGTGTGTAGCCTCAAAAGCGAATGCACAGGAGAGTTTTCTCTCGAAAGAATATGTAAGAATACCCCGTTATAAGGAAATACAGTGTTGCAGAGTAAAGACAAATACGTACATATTGAAAACACTTTACGAGAAGAATTAACGCATCGTACAAAATTAGCTTGAATCTCCTAAACAACACCTTGTTACTCGAAAAGATTTGGTGTGGCGTGTACGTCTAAACGTGTAGCCTCAAAAGAGATCCCACAGGAGAATTTTCTTTCATCAAAATTTGTCAGAAACCACGTTTTAAGGAAATCTCGCATTGTGCGAAATTATCTTGTTTTTCCTAAACAACACGTTGTAACTCGAAAAGCTCTGGTGTTGCGTGTATGTCTAAGCGTGTAGCCTCAAAAGAGAAAGCACAGGAGAGTTTTCTCTCGAAAGAATATGTAAGAATGCCACGTTATAAGGAAATACAATGTTGCAGTGTAAAGACAAACACGTACGTATTGGAAACACTTTACGAGAAGAATTAACGCATAGTACAAAATTAGCTTGTATCTCCTAAACAACAAGTTGTATCTCGAAAAGATTTGGTGTGGCCTGTACGTCTAAACGTGTAGCCTCAAAGGAGAAACCACAGGAGAATTTTCTTTCATCAAAATTTTTCACAGAACCATGTTTTAAGGAAATCCCGCATCGTGTGAAATCATCTTCTTTTTCCTAAACAACATATTGTAACTCGAAAAGCTTTAGTGTTGCGTGTATGTCTAAGCGTGGAGCCTCAAAAGAGAAGGCACAGGATAGTTTTCTCTCGAGAGAATATGTAAGAATACCACGTTATTAGGAAATACAATTTTGCAGAGTAAAGACAAATAAGTACATATTGGAAACACTTTACGAGAAGAAATAATACATCATACAAAATTACCTTGTATCTCCTAAACAACACGTGGTAACTCGAAAAGATTTGGTTTGGCGTGTACGTCTAAACGTGTAGCCTCAAAAGAGAACCAACAGGAGAATTTTCTTTCATCAAAATTAGATAACCACGTTTTAAGGAAATCCCGCATCGTGCAAAATTATCTTGTTTTTCCTAAACAACACGTTGTAACTCAAAAAACTTTGGTGCTGCGTGTATATCTAAGCGTGTAGCCCCAAAAGAGAATGCACAGGAGAGTTTTCTCTCGAAGGAACATGTAAGACTACAACGTTATAAGGAAATACAGTGTTGCAGAGTAAAGACAAAAACGTAAATATTGCAAACACTTTACGAGAAGAAATGACGGATCATAAAATATAAGCTTGTATCTCCTAAACAACAAGTGATAACTCGAAAAGATTTGGTTTGGCATGTACGTCTCAAAGTGTAGCCTCAAAAGAGACCCCACAAGAGAATTTTCTTTCTTCAAAATTTGTCAGAAAACCACGTTATAAGGAAATCCCGCATCGTGCGAAATTATCTTGTTTTTCCTAAACAACAAGTTGTAACTCGAAAAGCTTTGGTGTTTCTTGTATGTCTAAGTGTGTAGCCTCTAAAGGGAATGCCCAGGAGAGTTTTCTATCGAACGAATATGTAAGAATACCACGTTATAAGGAAATACAGTGTTGCAGAGTAAAGACAAATACGTACATATTGGAAACACTTTACGAGAAGAAATAATGCATCGTAAAAAATTAGCTTGTATCTCCTAAACAACACGTTGTAACTCGAAAAGATTTGATGTGACGTGTACGTCTAAACGTGTAGCCTCAAAAGCGAACCCACAGGAGAATTTTCTTTCATCAAAATTTGTCAGAAACCACGTTTTAAGGAAATCTCAAATCGTGCGAAATTATCTTGTTTTTCCTAAAGAACACGTTGTAACTCGAAAAGCTTTGGTGTTGCGTGTATGTCTAAGCGTGTAGCCTCAAAAGAGAACGCACAGGAGAGTTTTCTTTTGAAAGGATATGTAAGAATACCTCGTTATAAGGAAATACAGTGTTGCAGAGTAAAGACAAATACGTACCTATTGGAAACACTTTAAGAGAAGAAATAATGCACCGTAAAAAATTAGCTTGTATCTCCTAAACAACACGTTGTAACTAGAAAAGATTTGGTGTGGCTCGTACGACTACACTTGTAGCCTCAAAAGAGAACCCACAGGAGAACTTTCTTTGGTCAAAATTTGTCAGAAAACCACGTCTTAAGGAAAGCCCGCATCGTGCAAAATTATCTTGTTTTTCCTAAACAACACGTTGTAACTCGAAAAGCTTTGGTGTTGCGTGTATGTCTAAGCGTGTAGCCTCTAAAGAGTACACACACGAGAGTTTTCTCTCGAAAGAACATGTAAGAATACAACGTTATAAGGAATACAGTGTTGCAGAGTAAAGACAAATACATACTTGTTGGAAACACTTTACGAGAAGAAATAATTCATTGTAAAAAATTAGCTTGTATCTCCTAAACAACACGTGGTAACTCGAAAAGAATTGGTGTGGCGTGTACGTCTAAACGTGTAGCCTCAAAAGAGAACCCATAGGAGAATTTTCTTTCATCAAAATTTGTCAGAAACCACGTTGTATGGAAATCTCGCTTCGTGCGAAATTTTCTAGTTTTTCCTAAACAACACGTTGTAACTCGAAAAGCTTTGGTGTTGCGTGTATGTCTAAGCGTGTAGCCTCAAAAGAGAATGCACAGGAGAGTTTTCTCTTGAACGAACATGTAAGAATACCACGTTATAAGGAAATACAGTGTTGCACAGAAAAGACAATTACGTACCTATTGGAAACACTTTAAGAGAAGAAATAATGCATCATACAAAATTAGCTTGTATCTCCTAAACAACACGTTGTAACTCGAAAAGATTTGGTGTGGCTCGTACGTCTACCCGTGTAGCCTCAAAAGAGGACCCACAGGATAACTTTCTTTCTTCAAAATTTGTCAGAAAAACCACGTTTTAAGTAAATCCCGCATCGTGCAAAATTATCTTGTTTTTCCTAAACAACACGTTGTAACTCGAAAAGCTTTGTTGTTGCGTGTATGTCTAAGCGTGTAGCCTCTAAAGAGTATGCACAGGAGAGTTTTCTCTAGAAAGAACATGTAAGAATAAAACGTTATAAGGAAATACAGTGTTGCAGAGTAAAGACAAATACATACTTGTTGGAAACACTTTACAAGAAGAAATAATGCATCGTAAAAAATTAGCTTGTATCTACTAAACAACACGTGGTAACTCGAAAGGAGTTCATGTGGCGTGTACGTCTAAACGTGTAGCCTCAAAAGAGAACCCATTGGAGAATTTTCTTTCTTCAAAATTTGTCAGAAAATCACGTTTTAACGAAATCCCGCATCCTGCGAAATTATCTTGTTTTTCCTAAACAACAAGTTGTAACTCGAAAAGCTTTGGTGTTGTGTGTATGTCTAAGTGTGAAGCCTCAAAAGGGAATGCACAGGAGAGTTTTCTCTCGAAAGAATATGTAAGAATACCACGTTATAAGGAAATACAGTGTTGCAGAGTAAAGACAAATACGTACATATTGGAAACACTTTAAGAGAAGAAATAATACATCGTACAAAATTAGATTGTATCTCCTAAACAACACCTTGTAACTCGAAAAGATTTGGTGTGATGTGTACGTCTAAACGTGTAGCCTCAAAAAAGAACTGAGAGGAGAATTTTTTTATCGTCAAAATATGTGAGAAAACCACGTTTTAAGGAAATCCCTCATCATGCAATATTATCTTGTTTTTCCTAAACAACAAGTTGTAACTCGAAATCTTTGGTGTTGCGTGTATGTCTAAGCGTGTAGCCTCAAAAGAGAATGCAAAGGAGAGTTTTTTCTCGAAAGAATATGTAAGAATACCACGTTATAAGGAAATACAGAGTTGCAGAGTAAAGACAAATACGTACATATTGGAAACACTTTAAGAGAAGAAATAACGCATCATACAAAATTAACTTGTACTCCTAAACAACACGTTGTAACTCGAAAAGATTTGATGTGGCATGTACGTATAACGGTGTAGCCTCAAAAGAGAACCCACAGGAGAATTTTCTTTGGTCAAATTTGTCAGAAAACCACGTATTAAGGAAATCCTGCATCGTGGGAAATTATCTTGTTTTTCCTAAACAACACGTTGTAACTCGAAAAGATTTGGTGTTGCGTGTTTGTCTCAGTGTGTAGCCTCAAAAGAGAACACACAGGAGAGTTTTCACTAGAAAAAGTATGTAAGAATACAAGGTTATAAGGAAATACAGTGTTGCAGAGTAAAGACAAATACGTACTTATTGGAAACACTTTACAAGAAGAAATAACGCATCATACAAAATTAGCTTGTATCTCCTAAACAACAGGTTGTAACTCGAAAGGATTTGGTGTGGCATGTATGTCTAAACGTGTAGCCTCAAAAGAGAACCCACAGAAGAATTTTCTATCGTCAAAATTTGTGAGAAAACCACGTTTTAAGGAAATCCCTCATCGTGCAAAATTATCGTGTTTTTCTTAAACAACACGTTGTAACTCGAAAAGCTTTGGTGTTGCGTGTATGTCTAAGCATGTAGCCTCAAAAGAGAATGCAAAGGAGAGTTCTTTCTCGAAAGAATATATAAGAATACCACATTATAAGGAAATACAGTGTTGCAGAGTAAAGACAAATACGTACATATTGGAAACACTTTACGAGAAGAAATAACGCATCGTACAAAATTAGCTTGTATCTCCTAAACAACACGTTGTAACTCTAAATGATTTGCTGTGGCGTGTACGTCTAAATGTGTAGCCTCAAAAGAGAACCCACAGGACAATTTTCTTTGGTCAAATTTGTCAGAAAACCACGTATTAAGGAAATCCAGCATAGTGAGAAATTATCTTGTTTTTTCCTAAACAACGCGTTGTAACTCGAAAAGCTTTGGTGTTGCGTGTATGTCTAAGCGTGTAGCCTCAAAGGAGAACACACAGGAGTGTTTTCTCTCGAAAGAATATGTAAGACTACCACGTTATAAGGAAATACACTGTTGCAGAATAATGACAAATACTTACGTATTGGAAACCCTTAAACTTTAAGAGATGAAATAAAACATCGTACAAAATTAGCTTGTATCTCCTAAACAACACGTTGTAACTCGAAAAGATTTGGTGTGGCATGTACATCTAAACGTGTAGCCTCAAAAGAGAACCACAGGATAATTTTCTTTCGTCAAAATTTGTCAGAAAACCACGTTTTAAGGAAATCCCGCATCGTGCGAAATTATCTTGTTTTTCCTAAACAACACGTTGTAACTCGAAAAGCTTTGGTGTTGCGTGTATGTTTAAGTGTGTAGCCTCTAAAGGGAATGCAAGGAGAGTTTTCTTTCGAAAGAATATGTAAGAATACCACGTTATAAGGAAATACAGTGTTGCAGAGTAAAGACAAATACGTACATATTGTAAACACTTTAAGAGAAGAAATAAAAATTCGTACAAAATTAGCTTGTATCTCATAAACAACACATTATAACTCGAAAATATTTGGTGTGACGTGTACTTCTAAACGTGTTCCCTCAAAAGAGAACCGACAGGAGAATTTTTTATCGTCAAAATATGTAAGAAAACCACGTTTTAAGGAAATCCCTCAGCGTGAAAAATTATCTTGTTTTTCCTAAACAACAAGTTGTAACTCGAAAAGCTTTGGTGTTGCGTGTATGTCTAAGCGTGTAGCCTCAAAAGAGAATGCAAAGGAGAGTTTTTTCTCGAAAGAATATGTAAGAATACCACGTTATAAGGAAATACAGTGTTGCAGAGTAAAGACAAATACGTACATATTGGAAACACTTTACGAGAAGAAATAATGCATCATACAAAATTAGCTTGTATCTCCTAAACAACACGTTGTAACTCGAAAAGATTTGATGTGGTGTGTACATCTAAACGTGTAGCCTCAAAAGAGAACCCACAGGCGAATTTTGTTTGGTCAAATTTGTCAGAAAACTACGTATTAAGGAAATCCTGCATCGTGGGAAATTATCTTGTTTTTCCTAAACAACACGTTGTAACTCGAAAAGATTTGGAGTTGCGTGTTTGCCTCAGTGTGTAGCCTCAAAAGAGAACACACAGGAGAGTTTTCACTAGAAAGAATATGTAAGAATACCAGGTTATAAGGAAATACAGTGTTGCAGAGTAAAGACAAATACGTACTTATTGGAAACACTTTACGAGAAGAAATAACGCATCATACAAAATTAGTTTGTATCTCCTAAACAACAGGTTGTAACTCGAAAGGATTTGGTGGGGCATGTACGTCTAAACGTGTAGCCTCAAAAGAGAACCCACAGGAGAATTTTCTATCGTCAAAATTTGTGAGAAAACTACGTTTTAAGGAAATCCCTCATCGTGCAAAATTATCTTGTTTTTCTTAAATAACACTTTGTAACTCGAAAAGCTTTGGTGTTGCGTGTATGTCTAAGCATGTAGCCTCAAAAGAGAAGGCAAAGGAGAGTTCTTTCTCGAAAGAATATATAAGAATACCACGTTATAAGGAAATACAGTGTTGCAGAGTAAAGACAAATACGTACATATTAGAAATATTTTACAAGAAGAAATAACGCATCGTACAAAATTAGCTTGTATCTCCTAAACAACACGTTGTAACTCTAAATGATTTGGTGTGGCGTGTACGTCTAAACGTGTAGCCTCAAAAGAGAACCCACAGGAGAATTTTCTTTGGTCAAATTTGTCAGAAAACCACGTATTAAGGAAAACCTACATCGTGCAAAATTATCTTGTTTTTCCTAAACAACACGTTTTAACTCGAAGAGCTTTGGTGTTGCGTGTATGTCTCAGCGTGTAGCCTCAAAAGAGAACACACAGGAGAGTTTTCTCTCGAAAGAATATGTAAGAATACCACGTTATAAGGAAATACAGTGTTGCAGAGTAAAGACAAATAGGTACGTATTGGAAACCCTTAAACTTTACGAGATGAAATAAAGCATCGTACAAAATTAGCTCGTATCTCCTAAACAACACGTTGTAACTCGAAAAGATTTGGTGTGGCGTGTACGTCTAAACGTGTAGCCTCAAGAGAGAACCCATAGGAGAATTTTCTTTCGTCAAATATTCAGAAAACCACGTTTTAAGGAAATCCCGCATCGTGCGAAATTATCTTTTTTTTCCTAAACAACACCTTGTAACTCGAAAAGCTTTGGTGTTGCATGTATGTTTAAGCGTGTAGACTCAAAAGAGAGCACACAGGAGAGTTTTCTCTCGAAAGAATGTGTAAGAATACCACGTTATAAGAAAATACAGTGTTGCAGAGTAAAGACAAATACATACTTATTGGAAACACTTTATGAGAAGAAATAACGCATCGTAAAAAATTAGCTTGTATCTCCTAAACAACACGTTGTAACTCGAAAAGATTTGGTGTGACCTGTACGTCTAAACGTGTAGCCTCAAAAGAGAACCCACAGGAGAATTTTCTGACAAAATTTGTCAGAAAACCACGTATTAAGGAAATCCCGCATCGTGCGAAATTATCTTGCTTTTCCTAAACAACGCGTTATTAGTCGAAAAGCTTTGGTGTTGCGTGTATGTCTAAGCGTGTAGCCTCAAAAGAGAACACACAGGAGAGTTTTCTCTCGACTGAATATGTAAGAATACCACGTTATAAGGAAGTACACTGTTGCAGAATAATGACAAATACTTTCGTATTGGAAACCCATAAATTTTATGAGATAAATAAAGCATCGTACAAAATTAGCTTATATCTCCTAAACAACACGTTGTAACTCGAAAAGATTTGGTGTGGCGTGTACATCTAAACGTGTAGCCTCAAAGAGAACCACAGGACAAATTTCTTTCGTCAAAATTTGTCAGAAAACCACGTTTTAAGGAAATCCCGCATCGTGAGAAATTATCTTGTTCTTCCTAAAAAACACGTTGTAACTCGAAAAGCTTAGGTGTTGCGTGTATGTCTAAGCATGTAGCCTCAAAAGAGAACGCACAGGAGAGTTTTCTCTCGAAAGAATATGTAAGAATACCACGTTATAAGGAAACACAGTGTTGCAGAGTAAAGACAAATATGCACTTATTGGAAACACTTTACGAGAAGAAATAACGCATCGTAAAAAAATTAGCTTGTATCTCTTAAACAACAGGTTGTAACTCGAAAAGATTTGGTGTGGCGTGTACGGCTAAACGTGTAGCCTCAAAAGAGAACCCACAGGAGAATTTTCTTTGGTCAAAATTTGTCAGAAAACCACGTATTAAAGAAACCCAGCATCGTGCGAAATTATCTTGTTATTCCTGAACAACACGTTGTAACTCGAAAAGCTTTGGTGTTGCGTGTATGTCTAAGCATGTAGCCTCAAGAGAGAACGCACAGGAGAGTTTTCTCTCGAAAGAATAGTTACGAATACCACTTTATAAGGAAGTACAGTGTTGCTGAGTAAAGACGAAAACGTACATATTGGAAACACTTAAACTTTATGAGATGAAATAAAGCATCGTACAATATTAGCTTGTATCTCCTAAACAACACGTTTTTACTGGAAAAGATTTGGTGTGGCTTGTACGTCTAAATGTGTAGCCCCAAAAGAGAACCCACAGGACAATTTTATTTCGTCAAAATTTGTCAGCAAACCACGTTTTAAGGAAATCCCGCATCGTGAGAAATTATCTTGTTCTTCCTAAACAACACGTTGTAACTCGAAAAGCTTTGGTGTTGCATGTATGTCTAAGCGTGTAGCCTCAAAGGAGAATGCACAGGAGAGTTTTCTCTCGAAAGAATATGCAAGAATACCAAGTTATAAGGAAAACAGTGTTGCAGAGTAAAGGCAAATACGTACGTATTGGAAACACTTAAACTTTACGAGAAGAAATAACACATCTTAAAAAATTAGCTTGTATCTCCTAAACAACACGTTGTAACTTGAAAAGATTTGATGTGGCGTGTACGTCTAAACGTGTAGCCTCAAAAGAGAACCCTCAGGAGTATTTTCTTTCGTCCAAATTTGTCTAAGCCTGTAGCCTCAAAAGAGAATGCACAGGAGAGTTTTCTCTCGAAAGAATATGTAAGAATACCACGTTATAAGGAAATACAGTGTTGCAGAGTAAAGACAAATACATACTGATTGGAAACACTTAAGCTTTATGAGAAGAAAAAACACATCGTAAAAAATTAGCTTGTATCTCCTAAACAACACGTTATAACTCTAAAAGATTTGGTGTGGCGTGTACGTCTAACCATGTGCCTCAAAAGAGAACCCACAGGAGAATTTTCCTTCGTCAAAATTTGTCAGAAAACTACGTTGTAAAGAAATCCAGCATCGTGCGAAATTATCTTGTTCTTCCTAAACAACACATTGTAACTCGAAAAGCTATGGTCCTGCGTGTAACGCTAAGGGTGTAGCCTCAAAAGAGAACGCACAGGAGAGTTTTCTCTCGAAAGAATATGTAAGAATACCACGTTATAAGGAAATACAGTGTTGCAGATTAAAGACAAATACGTACATATTTGAAACACTGTAAGAGAAGAAATAACGCATCGTACAAAATTAGCTTGTATCTCCTAAACAACACGTTGTAACTCGAAAAGATTTGGTGTGACGTGTACGTCTAAACGTGTAGCCTCAAAAGGGAACCGACAGGAGAATTTTCTTTCATCATAATTAGTCAGAAACCACGTTTTAAGGAAATCTCGCTTCGTGCGAAATTATCTTGTTTTTCCTAAACAACACATTGTAACTCGAAATGCTTTGGTGTTGCGTGTATGAATAAGCGTGTAGCCTCAAAAGAGAACGCACAGGAGAGTTTTCTCTCGAAAGAATATGTAAGAATACCACGTTATAAGGAAATACAGTGTTGCAGGTAAAGACAAATATGTATGTATTGGAAACACTTTACGAGAAGAAATAACGCATCATACAAAATTAGCTTGTATCTCCTAAACAACAGGTTGTAACTCAAAAGGATTTGGTGTGGCGTGTACGGCTAAACATGTAGCCTCAAAAGAGAACAGAAAGGAGAATTTTCTTTCGTCAAAATATGTGAGAAAACCACGTTTTAAGGAAATCCCTCATCGAGAAAAATTATCTTCTTTTTCCTAAACAACAAGTTATAACTTGAAAAGCTTTAGTGTTGCGTGTATGTCTAAGCATGTAGCCTCAAAAGAGAATGTAAAGGAGAGTTTTTTCTCAAAAAAATATGTAAGAATACCACTTTATAAGGAAATACAGTGTTGCAGAGTAAAGACAACTACATACATATTGGAAAGACTTTACGAGAAGAAATAACGCATCATACAAAATTAGATTGTATCTCCTAAACAACACATTGTAACTCGAAAAGATTTGGTGTGGTGTGTACGTCTAAATGTGTAGCCTCAAAAGAGAACCCATAGGAGAATTTTCTTTCCTCAAAATTTGTCAGAAAACCACGTTTTAAGGAAATCTCGCATCGTGCGAAATCATCTTCTTTTTCCTAAACAACATGTTGTAACTCGAAAAGCTTTAGAGTTGCGTGTATGTGTAAGCGTGGAGCCTCAAAAGAGAAGGCACAGGAGAGTTTTCTCTTGAAAGAATATGTAAGAATACCACGTTATTAGGAAATACAATTTTGCAGAGTAAAGACAAATAAGAATATATTGGGAACACTTACGAGAAGAAATAACGCATCGAACAAAATTAGCTTGTATCTCCTAAACAACACGTGGTAACTCGTAAAGAATTGGTTTGGCGTGTATGTCTAAGCGTGTAGCCTCAAAGGAGAACACAAAGGAGAATTTTCATTCGTCAAAATTTGTCAGAAAACCACGTTTTAAGGAAATACCGCATCGTGCGAAATTATCTTGTTTTTCCTAAACAACACGTGGTAACTCGAAAAGCTTTGGTGTTGCGTGTATGTCTAAGCGTGTAGCCTCAAAAGAGAATGCAAAGGAGAGGTTTTTCTCGAAAGAATATGTAAGAATACTACGTTATAAGGAAATACAGTGTTGCAGAGTAAAGACAAATACGTACATATTGGAAACACTTTACGAGAAGAAATTAAGCATCATAAAATATTAGCTTGTATCTCCTAAAAAACAAGTGGAAACTCGAAAACATTTGGTTTGGCGTGTACGTCTAAAAGTTTAGCCTCAAAAGAGAACCCACTGGAGAATTTTCTTTAGTCAAAATTTGTCAGAAAACCACGTTTTAAAGAAATCCCGCATCCTGCGAAATTAACTTGTTTTTCCTAAACAACACGTTATAACTCGAAAAGCTTTGGTGTTTCGTGTATGTCTCAGTGTGTTGCCTCAAAAGAGAACACACAGGAGAGTTTTCACTCGAAAGAATATGTAAGAATACCACGTTATAAGTAAATACAGTGTTGCAGAGTAAAGACAAATACGTACGTATTGGAAACACTTTAGGAGAAGAAACAACGCATTGTAAAAAATTAGCTTGTATCTCCTAAACAACACGTGGTAACTCGAAAGGATTTGGTGTGGCGTGTACATCTAAACGTGTAGCCTCAAAAGAGAACCCACAGGAGAATTTTCATTCGTCAAAATTTGTCAGAAAACCACGTTTTATGGAAATCTCGCATCGTGCAAAATTATCTTGTTTTTCCAAAACAACACGTTGTAACTCGAAAGCTTTGGTGTTGCGTGTATGTCTAAGCGTGTAGCCTCTAAAGAGAACACACAGGAGAGTTTTCTCTCGAAAGAACATGTAAGAATACAACGGTATAAGGAAATACAGTGTTGCAGAGTAAAGACAAATACTTACTTATTGGAAACACTTTACGAGATGAAATAACACATCATACAAAATTAGCTTGTATCTCCTAAACAACACGTGGTAACTCAAAAGGATTTGGTGTGGCATGTACCTCTAAACATGTAGCCTCAAAAGAGAACCCACAGGACTATTTTCTTTCATCAAAATTTGTCAGAAAACCACGTTTTAAGAAAATACCGCATCGTGCGAAATCATCTTGTTTTTCATAAACAACACGTTATACCTCGAAAAGCTTTGGTGTTGCCTTTATGTCTAAGTGTGTAGCCTCAAAAGGGAACGCACAGTATAGTTTTCTCTCGAAAGAATGTGTAAGAATACCACGTTATAAGGAAATACAGTGTTGAAGAGTAAAGACAAATACGTACATATTGGAAACACTTTACGAGAAGAATTAACGCATCATACAAAATTAGCTTGTATCTCCTAAACAATACGTTGTATCTCGGAAAGATTTGGTGTGGCGTGTACGTCTAAACATGTAGCCTCAAAAGAGAACCCACAGCAGAATTTTCTTTCGTCAAAATTTGTCAGAAAACCACGTTTTAAGGAAATCCCGCATCGTGGGAAATCATCTTCTTTTTCCTAAACAACATGTTGTAACTCGAAAAGCTTTGGTGTTGCGTGTATGTGTAAGCGTGGAGCCTCAAAAGAGAAGGCACAGGAGAGTTTTCTCTCGAAAGAATATGTAAGAATACCACGTTTTTAGGAAATACAATTTTGCAGAGTAAAGAAAAATAAGTACATATTGGAAACACTTTAGGTGAAGAAATAACGCATCATAAAAAATTAGCTTGTATCTCCTAAACAACACGTTGTAAATCGAAAAGATTTGGTGTGACGTGTATGTCTAAACGTGTACCCTCAAAAGAGAACCGACAGGAGAATTTTCTTTCATCAAAATTTGTCAGAAACCACGTTTTTTTTTTTTTTTTTTTTTTTTTTTTTTTTTTTTTGTCTTTTTTTTTATTTGATATAATTTATTTACGTTTCAAATGATTTCCCCTTTTCTAGCCCCCCCCCACTCCCCGAATGTCCCGTAAGCCCCCTTCTCTTCCCCTGTCCTCCCTCCCACCCCTTCCCAGTTCCCCGTTCTGGTTTTGCCAAATACTGTTTCACTGAGTCTTTCCAGAACCAGGGACCACTCCTGCTTTCTTCTTGTATCTCATTTGATGTGTGGATTATGTTTTGGGTATTCCAGTTTTCTAGGTTAATAACCACTTATTAGTGAGTGCATACCATGATTCACCTTTTGAGTCTGGGTTACCTCACTTAGTATGATGTTCTCTAGCTCCATCCATTTGCCTAAGAATTTCATGAATTCATTGTTTCTAATGGCTGAATAGTACTCCATTGTGTAGATATACCACATTTTTTGCATCCACTCTTCTGTTGAGGGATACCTGGGTTCTTTCCAGCATCTGGCAATTATAAATAGGGCTGCTATGAACATAGTAGAAACCACGTTTTAAGGAAATCTCGCATCGTGCGAAATTATCTTGTTTTTCCTTAAAAACACGTTGTAACTCGAAAAGCTTTGGTGTTGCGTGTATGTCTAAGCTTGTAGCCTCACAAGAGAACGCACAGGAGACTTTTTTCTCGAAAGAATATGGAAGAATACCACGTTATAAGGAAATACAGTGTTGCAGAGTAAAGACAAATACGTACCTATTTGAAACACTTTATGAGAAGAAATAACGCATCGAACAAAATTAGCTTGTATCTCCTAAACAACACGTTGTAACTCGAAAAGATTTGGTGTGGCTCCTTCTTCTACACGTGTAGCCTCAAAAGAGAACACACAGGAGAACTTTCTTTCTTCAAAATTTTTTAGAAAACCACGTTTTATGGAAATCTCGCATCGTGCGAAATTATCTTGTTTTTCCTAAACAACACTTTGTAACTCAAAAAGCTTTGGCGTTGCGTGTTTGTCTAAGCGTGTAGCCTCAAAAGAGAATGCACAGGAGAGTTTTCCCTCGAAAGAATATGTAAGAATACCACGTTATAAGGAAATACAGTGTTGTAGAGTAAAGACAAATAAGTACGTATTGGAAACACTTACTGAGAAGAAATAACGCATAGTACAAAATTTGCTTCTATCTCCTAAACAACACGTTGTAACTTGAAAAGATTTGGTGTGGCTCGTACGTATGCACGTGTAACCTCAAAAGAGAGCCCACAGGAGAACTTTCTTTCGTCAAAATTGTCAGAAAACCACGTTTTAAGGAAATCCCGCATCGTGCAAAATTATCTTGTTTTTCCTAAACAACAAGTTGTAACTCAAAAAGCTTTGGTGTTGCGTGTATGTCTAAGCGTGTAGCCTCTAAAGAGAACACACAGGAGAGTTTTCTCTCGAAAGAACATGTAAGAATACAACGTTATAAGGAAATACAGTGTTACAGAGTACAGGCAAATAAATACGTATTGGAAACACTTTACCAGAAGAAATAACGCATCATATAAATTAGATTGTATCTCCTAAACAACATGTGGTAACTCAAAAGGATTTGGTGTGGCGTGTACGTCTAAACGTGTAGTCTTAAAAGAGAACCCACGGGAGATTTTTCTTTCATCAAAATTTGTTAGAAACCACGTTTTAAGGAAATCCCGCATCGTGCGAAATTACCTTCTTTTTCCTAAACAACACGTTGTAACTTGAAAAGCTTTGGTGTTGCGTGTATGTCTAAGCGTGTAAGCGCAAAAGAGAATGCACAGGAGAGTTTTCTCTCGAAAGAATATGTAAGAATACCACGTTATAAGGAAATACAATGTTGCAGAGTAAAGACAACTACGTACGTATTGGAAACTCTTTATGAGAAGAAATAACCCATTGTACAAAAATAGCTTGTATCTCCTAAACAACATATTGTAACTCGAAAAGATTTTGTGTGGCTCGTACTTCTACATGTGAGACTCAAAAGAGAACCCACAGGAAAACTTTCTTTCTCAAGATATTTCAGAAAGCCACGTTTTAAGGAAATCTCGCATTGTGCGAAATTATCTTGTTTTTCCTAAACAACACGTTGTAACTCGAAAAGCTTTGGCGTCGTGTGTTTGTCTAAGCGTGTAGCCTCAAAGGAGAACACACAGGAGAGATTTCCCTCGAAAGAATATGTAAGAATTCCATGTTATAAGGAAATACAGTGTTGCAGAGTAAAGACAAATAAGTACTTATTGGAAACACTTTACGAGAAGAAATAACGCATCTTACAAAATTTGCTTGTATCTCCTAAACAACACGTTCTAACTTGAAAAGATTTGGTGTGGCTCGTACGTCTACACGTGTAGCCTCAAAAGAGAACCCACAGAAGAACTTTCTTTCGTCAAATTTGTCAGAAAACAACGTTTTAAGGAAATCCCACATCGTGCAAAATTATCTTGTTTTTCCTAAACAACACGTTGTAACTCAAAAAGCTTTGGTGTTGCGTGTATGTCTAAGCATGTAGCCTCTAAAGAGAACGCACAGGAGAGTTTTCTCTCGAAAGAACATGTAAGAATAAAACATTATAAAGAAATACAGTGTTGCAGAGTAAAGACAAATATGTACGTATTGGAAAGACTTTACGAGAAGAAATAACGCATCGTACAAAATTAGCTTGTATCTCCTAAACAACACGTGGTAACTTGAAAGGATTTGGTGTGGTGTGTACTTTTAAACGTGTATCCTCAAAAGAGAACCCACAGGAGAATTTTCTTTCTTCAAAATTTGTCAGAAAACCACGTTTTAATGAAATCCTGCATCGTGCGAAATTATCTTGTTTTTCCTAAACAACACGTTGTAACTCGAAAAGCTTTGGAGTTGCCTGTATGTCTAAGTGTGTAGCCTCAAAAGGGAACGCACAGGATAGTTTTCTCTCGAAATAATATGTAAGAATATCACGTTATAAGGAAATAGAATGTTGCAGATTAAAGACAAATATGTACGTATTGGAAACACTTTAGGAGAATAATTAACACATTGTACAAAATTAGCTTGTATCTCCTAAACAACATGTTGTAACTTGAAAAGATTTGGTGTGGCATGTACGCCTAAACGTGTAACCTCAAAAGAGAACCCACAGGAGAATTTTCTTTTGTCAAAATTTGTCAGAAAACCACGTTTTAAATAAATCACGCATCGTGGGAAATCATCTTCTTTTTCCTAAACAACATGTTGTAACTCGAAAAGCTTTGGTGTTGCGTGTATGTGTAAGCGTGGAGCCTCAAAAGAGAAGGCACAGGAGAGTTTTCTCTCGAAAGAATATGTAAGAATACCATGTTATAAGGAAATACAATGTTGCAGAGTAAAGACAAATAAGTGCATATTGGAAACACTTTATGAGAAGAAATAACGCATCGAACAAAATTAGCTGTCTTTACTCTGCAACATTGTATTTCCTTATAACGTGGTATTCTTACATATTCTTTGGAGAGAAAACTCTCCGGTGCCTTCTCTTTTGCGGCTACACACTTAGACATACACGCAACATGAAAGCTTTTCGAGTTACAACGTGTTGTTTAGGAAAAACAAGATAATTTCGCACGATGCGGGATTTCCTTAAAACGTGATTTTCTGAAAAATTTTGACAAAAGAAAATTCTCCTTTGGGTTCTCTTTTGATGCTACACGTTAAGACGTACACGCCACAACAATTCTTTTCGAGTTACAACGTGTAGTTTTGGAGATACAAGCTAATTTTGTACGATGCGTTATTTCTTCTAGTAAAGTGTTTCCAATAAGTACGTATTTGTCTTTACTCTGCAAAACTGTATTTCGTTATAACATGGTATTCTTACATATTCTTTCGAGAGAAAACTCTCCTCTGCCTTCTCTTTTGAGGCTACACATTTAGACATACACGCAACATGAAAGCTTTTCGACTTACAACGTGTTGTTTAGGAAAAACAAGATAATTTCGCACGATGCGGGATTTCCTTAAAACGTGATTTTCTGAAAAATTTTGACGAAAGAAAATTCTCCTTTCGGTTCTCTTTTGAGGCTACCCGTTTAGACGTTCACGCCACACCAATTCTTTTCGAGTTACAACGTGTAGATTTGGAGATACAAGCTAATATTGTATGATGCATTATTTCTTCTCATAAAGTGTTTCCAATACGTACATATATGTCTTTAGTCTGCAAAATTGTATTTCCTTATAACGTGGTATTCTTACATATTCTTTCGAGAGAAATCTCTCCTGTGCCTTCTGTTTTGAGGCTACACACTTAGACATACACGCAACACTAAAGCTTTTCGAGTTACAACGTGTTGTTTAGGAAAAATAAGATAATTTCACATGATGCGGATTTCCTTAAAACGTGAGTTTCTGAAAAATTTTGACGAAAGAAAATTCTCCTTTGGGTTCTCTTAAAATTCTCCTTTGGGTTCTCTTTTGAGGCTACACGTTTAGACGTACACGCCACACCAAATCTTTTCGAATTACAACGTGTTGTTTAGGACATACAAGCTAATTTTGCAAGATGCGTTATTTCTCTCATAAAGTGCTTCCAATATGTACGTATTTGTCTTTACTCTGCCACACTGTATTTCCTTATAACGTGGTATTCTTACATATTCTTTTGAGAGAAAACTCTCCTGTGCATTCTCTTTTGGGGCTACACGCTTAGACATACACGCAACACCAAAGCTTTTCGAGTTAAAACGTGTTGTTTAGGAAGAACAAGATAATTTCTCACGATGCGGGATTTCCTTAAATCGTGGTTTTCTTAAAAATTTTGACAAAAGAAAATTGTCCTGTCGGTTCTCTTTTGAGGCTACAAGTTTAGACGTACATGCCACACCAAATCTTTTCGAGTTACAACGAGTTGTTTAGGAGATACAAGCTAATTTTGTACGATGCTTTATTTCATCTCTTAAAGTTCATGGGTTTCCAATACATACATATTTGTCTTTACTCTGCAACACTGTATTTCCTTATAACGTGGTATTCTTACATATTCTTTCGAGAGAAAACTCTCCTGTGTGTCCTCTTTTGAGGCTACACGCTTAGACATACACGCAACACCAAAGCTTTTCGCTTTACAGCGTGTTGTTTAGGAAAAACAAGATAATTTCGCACGATGAGGGATTTCCTCAATACGTGGTTTTCTGACAAATTGTGACCAAAGAAAATTCTCCTATGGGTTCTCTTTTGAGACCATACGTTTAGACATACAGGCCACACCAAATCTTTTTAAGTTACAACGTGTTGTTTAGGAGATACAAGCTAATTTTGTACGATGCGTTATTTCTTCTTGTAAAGTTTTTCCAATAAGTAAGTATTTGTCTTTACTCTGCAACACTGTATTTCCTTATAACGTGGTATTCTTACATATTTTTTCGAGAGAAAACTCTTCTGTGCGTTCTCATTTGAGGCTACAGGCTTAGACATACACGCAACAGCAAAGCTTTTCGAGTTACAACGTGTTGTTTAGGAAGAACAAGATAATTTCTCACAATGCGGGATTTCCTTAAAACGTGGTTTTCTGACAAATGTTGACGTAAGAAAATTCTCCTGTGGGATCTCTTTTGAGGCTACACGTTCAGACGTACACACCACACTAAATCTTTTTGAGTTACCACGTGTTGTTTCAGAGATACAAGCTAATTTTGTACCATGCGTTATTTCTTCTCATAATGTGTTTCCAATACGTACGTATTTGTCATTACTCTGCAGCTATGTATTTCCTTATAACATGGTATTCTTACATATTCTTTCGAGAGAAAACTCTCCTGTGCATTCTCTTTTGAGGCTACACGCTCAGACATACACGCAACACCAAAGCTTTTCTAGTTACAACGTGTTGTTTAGGAAAAACAAGATAATTTCGCACGATACGGGATTTCCTTAAAACGTGGTTTCTGACAAATTTTGACTAAAGAAAATTCTCCTGTGGGTTCTCTTTTGAAGGCTACACGTTTAGACGTACATGCCACACCAAATCTTTTCGAGTTACAACGTGTTGTTTAGGATATACAAGCTAATTTTGTACTATGTGTTATTTCTTCTCGTAAAGTTTAAGTGTTTCCAATAAGTATGTATTTGTCTTTACTCTGCAACACTGTATTTCGTCATAACGTGGTATTCCTACATATTCTTTCGGGAGAAAACTCTCCTGTGCATTCTGTTTTGAGGCTACACGCTTAGACATACACGCAACACCAAAGCTTTTCGAGTTACAACATGTTGTTTAGGAAAAACAAGATAATTTCGCAAGATGCGGGAATTCCTTAAAACGTGGTTTTCTGACAAATTTTGACGAAAGAAATCTCTCCTGTGGGTTCTCTTTTGAGGCTACACGTTTAGACATACATGCCACACCAAATCTTTTCGAGTTACAGTGTGTTGTTTAGGAGATACAAGCTAATTTTGCATGATGCGTTATTTCTTCTCCTAAAGTTTTTCCAATAAGTACATATTTGTCAATACTCTGCAACACTGTATTTCCTTATAACGTGGTATTCTTACATATTCTTTTGAGAGAAAACTATCCCGTGCGTTCTCTTTGGAGGCTACACGCTTAGACATACACGCAACACCAAAGCTTTTCGAGTTACAACGTGTTGATTAGGAAAAACAAGATAATTTCGCACGATGCGGGATTTCCTTAAAATGTGGTTTTCTGACAAATTTTGACGTAAGAAAATTCTCCTGTGGGTTCTCTTTTGAGGCTACCCATTTAGACGTACACGTCACACCAAATCTTTTTGAGTTACCACGTGTTGTTTCGGAGATACAAGCTAATTTTGTACCATGTGTTATTTCTTCTCATAATGTGTTTCCAATACTTTCGTATTTGTCTTTACTCTGCAGCAATATATTTCCTTATAACATGGTATTCTTACATATTCTTTCGAGAGAAAACTCTCCTGTGCATTCTCTTTTGAGGCTACACACTTAGACATACACGCAACACCAAAGCTTTTCTAGTTACAAAGTGTTGTTTAGGAAAAACAAGATAATTTCTCACGATGCGGGATTTCCTTAAAACGTGGTATTCTGACAAATTTTGACAAAAGAAAACTCTCCTGTGGGTTCTCTTTTGAGGCTACACGTTTAGACGTAGACACCACACCAAATCTTTTCGAGTTACAACGTGTTGTTTAGGACATACCAGCTAATTTTGCAAGATGCGTTATTTCTCTCATAAAGTGCTTCCAATATGTACGTATTTGTCTTTACTCTGCCACACTGTATTTCCTTATAACGTGGTATTCTTACATATTCTTTTGAGAGAAAACTCTCCTGTGCGTTCTCTTTGGGGGCTACATGCTTAGACATACACCCAACACCAAAGCTTTTCGAGTTAAAACGTGTTGTTTAGGAAGAACAAGATAATTTCTCACGATGCGGGATTTCCTTAAAACGTGGTTTTCTGAAAAATTTTGACAAAAGAAAATTGTCCTGTGGGTTCTCTTTTGAGGCTACACGTTTAGACGTACAGGCCACACCAAATCTTTTCGAGTTACAATGTGTTGTTTAGGAGATACAAGCTAATTTTGTACGTTGCTTTATTTCATCTCATAAAGTTTGTGGGTTTCCAATACATACGTATCTTTCTTTACTCAGCAATACTGTATTTCCTTACAACGTGGCATTCTTACATATTCTTTCGAGAGAAAACTCTCCTGTGCGTTCTCTTTGGAGGCTACACGCTTAGACATACACGCAACACCAAAGCTTTTCGACTTACAACGTGTTGTTTCGGAAAAACAAGATAATTTCGCACGATGCTGGATTTCCTTAAAACGTGGTTTTCTGAAAAATTTTGATGAAAGAAAATTCTCCTGTGGGTTTTCATTTGAGGCTACACTTTTAGACGTACATGCCACACCAAATCTTTTCGAGTTACAACGTGTTGTTTAGGAGAAAAAAGCTAATTTTTTACGATGCTTTATATCTTCTTGTAAAGTTTAAGAGTTTCCAAAAGGTACGTATTTATCTTTAATTTGCCACAATGTATTTCCTTATAACGTGGTATTCTTACATACTCGTTCGAGAGAAATCTCTCCTGTGCGTTCTCTTTTGAGGCTACATGCTTAGACATACACGCAACAGCAAATATTTTCGAGTAACAATGTGTTGTTTAGGAAAACTAGATAGTTTCGCACGATGCAGGATTTCCTTAATAAGTGGTTTTCTGACAAATTTTGACGAAAGAAAATTCTCCTGTGGGTTCTCTTTTGAGGCTACACGTTTAGACGTACACGCCACACCAAATCTTTTCTAGTTACAACGTGTCGTTTAGGAGATACAAGCTAATTTTGTACGATGTGTTATTTGTTCTCGTAAATTTTTTCCAATACCTATGTATTTGCCTTTAGTCTGCAACACTGTATTTCCTTATAACGTGGTATTCTTACATATTCTTTCGAGAGAATCTCTCCTGTGCATCCTCTTTTGAGGCTACACGCTTAGACATACAAGCAACACCAAAGCTTTTCGAGTTACAACGTGTTTGTTAGGAAAAACTAGATAATTTCACACGATGAGGGATTTCCTTAATAAGTGGTTTTCTGACAAATATTGACCAAAGAAAATTATCCTATGGGTTCTCTTTTGAGACTACACGTTTAGAGATACAGGCCACACCAAATCTTTTTAAGTTACAACGTGTTGTTTAGGAGACACAAGCTAATTTTGTACGATGCGTTAATTCTTCTCGTAAAGTTTTTCCAATAAGTATGTATTTGTCTTTACTCTGCAACACTGTATTTCCTTATAAGGTGGTATTCTTATATATTCTTTCGAGAGAAAACTCTCCTCTGCATACTCTTTTGGGGCTACATGCTTAGACATATGCCCGACACCAAAGCTTTTCAAGTTAAAACGTGTTGTTTAGGAAGAACAAGATAATTTCTCACGATGCGGGATTTCCTTCAAACGTGGTTTTCTGACAAATTTTGACGAAAGAAAATTGTCCTGTGGGCTCTCTTTTGAGGCTACACGTTTAGACGTACAGGCCACACCAAATCTTTTTGAGTTACAAAGTGTTGTTTAGGAGATACAAGCTAATTTTTTACGATGCTTTATTTCATCTCGTAAAGTTTGTGGGTTTCCAATACATACGTATCTTTCTTTACTCTGCAACACTGTATTTCCTTACAACGTGGTATTCTTACATATTCTTTCGAGAGAAAACTCTCCTGTGCGTTCTCTTTGGAGGCTACACGCTTAGACATACACGCAACACCAAAGCTTTTCGACTTACAACGTGTTGTTTCGGAAAAACAAGATAATTTCGCACGATGCTGGATTTCCTTAAAACGTGGTTTTCTGAAAAATTTTGATGAAAGAAAATTCTCCTGTGGGTTTTCATTTGAGGCTACACGTTTAGACGTACATGCCACACCAAATCTTTTCGAGTTACAACGTGTTGTTTAGGAGATAAAAGCTAATTTTTTTACGATGCTTTATATCTTCTTGTAAAGTTTAAGAGTTTCCAAAAGGTACGTATTTATCTTTAATTTGCCACAATGTATTTCCTTATAACATGGTATTCTTACATACTCGTTCGAGAGAAATCTCTCCTGTGCGTTCTCTTTTGAGGCTACATGCTTAGACATACACGCAACAGCAAATATTTCGAGTAACAATGTGTTGTTTAGGAAAACTAGATAGTTTCGCACGATGCAGGATTTCCTTAATAAGTGGTTTTCTGACAAATTTTGACGAAAGAAAATTCTCCTGTGGGTTCTCTTTTGAGGCTACACGTTTAGACGTACACGCCACACCAAATCTTTTCTAGTTACAACGTGTTGTTTAGGAGATACAAGCTAATTTTTTACGATGCGTTATTTGTTCTCGTAAAGTTTTTCCAATACCTATGTATTTGCCTTTAGTCTGCAACACTGTATTTCCTTATAACGTGGTATTCTTACATATTCTTTCGAGAGAAAACTCTCCTGTGCATCCTCTTTTGAGGCTACACGCTTAGACATACACGCAACACCAAAGCTTTTCGAGTTACAACGTGTTTGTTAGGAAAAACTAGATAATTTCACACGATGAGGGATTTCCTTAATACGTGGTTTTCTGACAAATATTGACCAAAGAAAATTATCCTATGGGTTCTCTTTTGAGACTACACGTTTAGACGTACAGGCCACACCAAATATTTTTAAGTTACAACGTGTTGTTTAGGAGACACAAGCTAATTTTGTACGATGCGTTAATTCTTCTTGTAAAGTTTTTCCAATAAGTATGTATTTGTCTTTACTCTGCAACACTGTATTTCCTTATAAGGTGGTATTCTTATATATTCTTTCGAGAGAAAACTCTCCTCTGCATACTCTTTTGGGGCTACATGCTTAGACATATGCCCGACACCAAAGCTTTTCAAGTTAAAACGTGTTGTTTAGGAAGAACAAGATAATTTCTCACGATGCGGGATTTCCTTAAAACGTGGTTTTCTGACAAATTTTGACGAAAGAAAATTGTCCTGTGGGCTCTCTTTTGAGGCTACACGTTTAGACGTACAGGCCACACCAAATCTTTTTGAGTTACAAAGTGTTGTTTAGGAGATACAAGCTAATTTTGTACGATGCTTTATTTCATCTCGTAAAGTTTGTGGGTTTCCAATACATACGTATCTTTCTTTACTCTGCAACACTGTATTTCCTTACAACGTGGTATTCTTACATATTCTTTCGAGAGAAAACTCTCCTGTGCGTTCTCTTTGGAGGCTACACGCTTAGACATACACACAACACCAAAGCTTTTCGACTTACAATGTGTTGTTTAGGAAAAACAAGATAATTTCGCACGATGCTGGATTTTCTTAAAACGTGGTTTTCTGAAAAATTTTGACGAAAAAAAATTCTCCTGTGGGTTTTCATTTGAGGCTACACGTTTAGACGTACATGCCACACCAAATCTTTTCGAGTTACAACGTGTTGTTTAGGAGATAAAAGCTAATTTTTTACAATGCTTTATATCTTCTTGTAAAGTTTAAGAGTTTCCAAAAGGTACGTATTTATCTTTAATTTGCCACAATGTATTTCCTTATATCGTGGTATTCTTACATACTCGTTCGAGAGAAATCTCTCCTGTGCGTTCTCTTTTGAGGCTACATGCTTAGACATACACGCAACAGCAAATATTTTCGAGTAACAATGTGTTATTTAGGAAAACTAGATAGTTTCGCACGATGCAGGATTTCCTTAATAAGTGGTTTTCTGACAAATTTTGACGAAAGAAAATTCTCCTGTGGGTTCTCTTTTGAGGCTACACGTTTAGACGTACACGCCACACCAAATCTTTTCGAGTTACAACGTGTTGTTTAGGAGATACAAGCTAATTTTTTACGATGCGTTATTTCTTCTCGTAAAGTGTTTCCAATATGTATGTATTTGCCTTTAGTCTGCAACACTGTATTTCCTTATAACGTGGTATTCTTACATATTCTTTCGAGAGAAAACTCTCCTGTGCATCCTCTTTTGAGGCTACACGCTTAGACATACACGCAACACCAACGCTTTTCAAGTTAAAACGTGTTGTATAGGAAAAACAAGATAATTTCGCACGATGAGGGATTTCCTTAATACGTGGTTTTATGACAAATATTGAACAAAGAAAATTATCCTATGGGTTCTCTTTTGAGACTACACGTTTAGACGTACTTGCCACACCAAATCTCTTTAAGTTACAACGTGTTGTGTTGGAGACACAAGTTAATTTTGTACGATGCGTTATTTCTTCTCGTAAAGTTTTTCCAATAAGTATGTAATTGTCTTTACTCTGCAACACTGTATTTCCTTATAAGGTGGTATTCTTACATATTCTTTCGAGAGAAAACTCTCCTCTGCATTCTCTTTTGGGGCTACATGCTTAGACATACACCCAACACCAAAGCTTTTCAAGTTAAAACGTGTTGTTTAGGAAGAACAAGATAATTTCTCACGATGCGGGATTTCCTTAAAACGTGGTTTTCTGACAAATTTTGACGAAAGAAAATTGTCCTGTGGGTTCTCTTTTGAGGCTACACGTTTAGAAGTACAGGCCACACCAAATCTTTTCGATTTACAACGTGTTGTTTAGGAGATACAAGCTAATTTTGTACGATGCGTTATTTCTTCTCGTAAAGTGTTTCCAATAGGTACGTATTTGCCTTTAGTCTGCAACACTGTATTTCCTTATAACGTGGTATTCTTACATATTCTTTCGAGAGAAAACTCTCCTGTGTGTTCCCCTTTGAGGCTACACGCTTAGACATACAGGCAACACCAAAGCTTTTCGCGTTACAACGTGTTGTTTAGGAAAAACCAGATAATTTCCTGCGCTGTGGGATTTCCTTAATAAGTGGTTTTCTGACAAATTTTGACCAAGGAAAATTCTCCTATGGGTTCTCTTTTGAGGCTACACGTTTAGATGTACAGGCCACACCTAATCTTTTTAAGTTACAACGTGTTGTTTAGGAGATACAAGCTAATTTTGTACGATAGGTTATTTCTTCTCGTAAAGATTTTCCAATAAGTAAGAATATGTCTTTACTCTGCAACATTGTATTTCCTTATAACGTGGTATTCTTACATATTCTTTCGAGAGAAAACTCTCCTGTGCCTTCTCTTTTGAGGCTACACGCTTAGACATACACACAACACCAAAGCTTTTCGAGTTACGACATTTTGTTTAGGAAAAACAAGATAATTTCGCACGATGAGGGATTTCCTTATAACGTGGTTTTTGGACAAATTTTGACGAAAGAAAATTCTCCTGTGGGTTCTCTTTTGAGGCTACATGTTTAAACGTACACGCCACACCAAATCCTTTCGAGTTACAACGTGTTGTTTAGGAGATACAAGCTAATTTTTTTATGATGCGTTATTTCTTCTCGTAAAGTTTAAGTGTTTCCAATACGTATGTATTTGCCTTTACTCTGGAACAGTGTATTTCCTTATAACGTGGTATTCTTACATATTCTTTCGACAGTAAACTCTCCTGTGCGTTCTCTTTGGAGGCAACACGCTTCGACATACACGCAACACCAAAGCTTTACGAGTTACAACGTGTTTTTTAGGAAAAACAAGATAATTTCGCATGATGCGGGATTTCCTTAAAACGTGGTTTTCTGACAAATTTTGATGAAAGAAAATTCTCCCGTGGGTTCGCTTTTGAGGGTACACGTTTAGACATACACGCCACACCAAATCATTTCGAGTTATAACGTGTTGTTTAGGAGATACAAGCTAATTTTGTACTATGTGTTATTTCTTCTCGTAAAGTTTAAGTGTTTCCAATAAGTATGTATTTGTCTTTACTCTGCAACACTGTATTTCCTTATAACGTGGTATTCCTACATATTCTTTTGGGAGAAAACTCTCCTGTCCATTCTCTTTTGAGGCTACACGCTTAGAAATACACGCAACACTAAAGCTTTTCGAGTTACAACATGTTGTTTAGGAAAAACAAGATAATTTCGCACTATGCGGTATGTCCTTAAAACGTGATATTCTGACAAATTTTATCGAAGGAAAACTCTCCTGTGGGTTCTCTTTTGAGGCTACACGTTTAGACGTACACGCCACACAAAATCTTTTCCAGTTACAACGTGTTGTTTAGGAGATACAAGCTAATTTTCATGATGCTTTATTTCTTCTCGTAAAGTGTTTCCAATAAGTATGTATTTGTCTATACTCTGCAACACTGTATTTCCTTATAACGTGGTATTCTTACATATTCTTTCGAGAGAAAACTCTCCTGTGCATTCCCCTTTGAGGCTACGCGCTTAGACATACACGCAACACCAAAGCTTTTCGAGTTACAACGTGTTGTTTAGGAAAAACTAGATAATTACGCACGATGCGGGATTTCCTTAATAAGTGGTTTTCTGACAAATTTTGACCAAGGAAAATTCCTCTATGGGTTCTCTTTTGAGGCTACACGTTTAGACGTACAGGCCACACCAAATCATTTTAAGTTACAACGTGTTGTTTAGGAGATACAAGCTAATTTTGTACGATGCATTATTTCTTCTCGTAAAGTTTTTCCAATAAGTAAGTATATGTCTTTACTCTGCAACACTGTATTTCCTTATAACGTGGTATTCTTACATATTCTTTCAAGAGAAACTCTCCAGTGCGTTCTCATTTGAGGCTACACGCTTAGACATATACGCAACACCAAAGCTTTTCGAGTTACAACCTGTTGTTTAGGAAGAACAAGATAATTTCCCATGATGCGGGATTTCCTTAAAACGTGGTTTTCTGACAAATTTTGACGTAAGAAAATTCTCCTGTGGGTTCTCTTTTGAGGCTACACGTTCAGACGTACACGCCACACCAAATCTTTTTGAGTTACCACGTGTTTTTTCGGAGATACAAGCTAATTTTGTACCATGCGTTATTTCTTCTCATAATGTGTTTCCAATAAGTACGTATATGTCTTTACTCTGCAGTAATATATTTCCTTTTAACGTGGTATTCTTACATATTCTTTCGAGAGAAAACTCTCCTGTGCATTCTCTTTTGAGGCTGCACGCTTAGACATACACGCAACACCAAAGCATTTCGAATTACAACCTGTTGTTTAGGAAAAACAAGATAATTTCACACGATGCGGGATTTCCTTAAAACGTGGTTTTCTGAAAAATTTTGACCAAAGAAAATTCTCCTGTGGGTTCTCTTTTGAGGCTACATGTTTAGTTGTAAACGCCACACCAAATCTTTTCGAGTTACAACGTTTTGTTTAGGAGATACAAGCTAATTTTGTAAGATACGTTATTACCTCTCGTAAAGGGTTTCCAATACGTATTTGTCTTTACTCTGCAACAATGTATTTCCATATAACGTGGTATTCTTACATATTCTTTCGAGAGAAAACTCTCCTGTGCATTCACTTTTGAGGCTACACGCTTAGACATACATGCAACACCAAAACTTTTCGAGTTACAACGTGTTGTTTAGGAAAAACAAGATAATTTCTCACGATGCGGGATTTCCTTAAAACGAGGTTTTCTGACAAATTTTGACGAAAGAAAATTCTCCTGTGGGTTCTCTTTTGAGGGTACACGTTTAGACGTACAAGCCACACCAAATCCTTTCGAGTTATATCGTGTTGTTTAGGAGATACAAGCTTATTTTGTACTATGTGTTATTTCTACTCGTAAAGTTTAAGTGTTTCCAATAAGTATGTATTTGTCTTTACTCTGCAACACTGTATTTCCTTATAATGTGGTATTCCTACATAATCTTTTGGGAGAAAACTCTCCTGTGCGTTCTCTTTTGAGGCTACACGCTTAGATATACCCGCAACACCAAACCTTTTCGAGTTACAACATGTTGTTTAGGAAAAACAAGATAATTTCGCACGATGCGGGATTTCTTTAAAACATGGTTTTGACAAATTTTGACGAAAGAAAACTCTCCTGTGGGTTCTCTTTTGAGGCTACACGTTTATACGTACACGCCACACCAAGTCTTTTTGAGTTACAACGTGTTGTTTAAGACATACACGCTAATTTTGCAAGATGCTTTATTTCTCTCATAAAGTGCTTCCAATACATACGTATTTGTCTTTACTCTGCCACACTGTATTTCCTTATAACGTGGTATTCTAAATATTCTTTTGAGAGAAAACTCTCCTGTGCGTTCTCTTTTGGGGCTACATGCTTAGACATACACGAAACACCAAAGCTTTTCGAGTTAAAACGTGTTGTTTAGGAAGAACAAGATAATTTCTCACGATGCGGGATTTCCTTAAAACGTGGTTTTCTGACAAATTTTGACGAAAGAAAACTCTCCTGTGGGTTCTCTTTTGAGGCTACACGTTTAGACGTACACGCCACACCAAATCTTTTTGAGTTACAACGGGTTGTTTAGGACAAACAAGCTAATTTTGCAAGATGCATTATTTCTCTCATAAAGTGCTTCCAATACGGACATATTTGTCTTTACTCTGCCACACTGTATATCCTTATAACGTGGTATTCTTACATATTCTTTCGAGAGAAAACTCTCCTGTGTGTTCTCTTTTGGGGCTACACACTTAGACATACACCCAACACCAAAGCTTTTCGAGTTAAAACGTGTTGTTTAGGAAGAACAAGATAATTTCTCACGATGAGGGATTTTCTTAAAACGTGGTATTCTGACGATTTTGATAAAAGAAAATTGTCCTGTGGGTTCTCTTTTGAGGCTACACGTTTAGACGTACACGCCACACCAAATCTTTTCGAGTTACCACGTGTTGTTTAGGAGATACAAGCTAATTTTATACGATGCTTTATTTCATCTCGTAAAGTTTATGGGTTTCCAATACATACGTATTTGTCTTTACTCTGCAACACTGTATTTCCTTATAACGTGGTATTCTTACAAATTCTATTGAGAAAAAAACTCTCCTGTGCGTTCTCTTTTGAGGCTACATGATTAGACATACACACAACACCAAAGCCTTTCGAGTAACAACGTGTTGTTCAGGAAAAACAAGATAATTTCGCACAATACGGGATTTCCGTAAACCGTGGTTTTCTGAAAAATTTTGACGAAAAAAATTCTCCTGTGGGTTCTCTTTTGAGGCTACACGTTTAGACGTACACGCCACACCACATCTTTTCGAGTTACAACGTGTTGTTTAGGAGATACAGGCTAATTTTGTACGATGCTTTATTTCATCTCGTAAAGTTTATGGGTTTCCAATACATATGTATTTGTCTTTACTTTGCAACACTGTATTTCCTTTTAACGTGGTATTCTTACAAATTCTATCGAGATACAACTCTCCTGTGTGTTCTCTTTTGAGGCTACACGCTTAGACATACACGCAACACCAAAGCTTTTCGAGTTACAACATGTTGTTTAGGAAAAACAAGATAATTTCGCACGATGCGGGATTTCCTTAAAACGTGGTTTTCTGAAAAATTTTGACGAAATAAAATTCTCCTGTGGGTTCTCTTTTGAGGCTACACATTTAGACGTACAGGCCACACCAAATCTTTTTAAGTTACAACGTGTTGTTTAGGAGATACAAGCTAATTTTGTACGATGCGTTATTTCTTCTCGTAAAGTTTTTCCAATACGTAAGTATTTGTCTTTACAACACTGTGTTTCCTAATAACGTGGTATTCTTACATATTCTTTCGAGAAAAAAACTCTCCTTTGCATTCTCTTTTGAGGCTACACGCTTAGACATACACGCAACAACAAAGCTTTTCGAGTTACAACGTGTTGTTTCGGAAAAACAAGATAATTTCGCACGATGCGGGATTTCCATAAAACGTGGTTTTCTGACAAATTTTGACTAAAGAAAATTCTCCTGTGGGTTCTCTTTTGAGTCTACACGTTTAGATGTACACGCCACACCAAATATTTTTGAGTTACAATGTGTTGTTTAGGAGATATAAGCTAATTTTTTTATGGTGCGTTATTTCTTCTCCTAATGTTTAAGTGTTTCCAATATGTTTGTATTTGTCTTTACTCTGCAACACTGTATTTCCTTATAACGTGTTATTCTTACATATTTTTTCGAGAGAAAACTCTCCTGTGCGTTCTCTTTGGAGGCTACACGCTTAGACATACACGCAACACCAAAGCTTTTCGAGTTACAACGTGTTGTTTAGGAAAAACAAGATAATTTCGCATGATGCGGGATTTCCTTAAAACTTGGTTTTCTGACAAATTTTGACGAAAGAAAATTCTCCTGTGGGTTCTCTTTTGAGGGTACATGTTTAGACGTACAAGCCACACCAAATCCTTTCGAGTTATATCGTGTTGTTTAGGAGATACAAGCTTATTTTGTACTATGTGTTATTTCTACTCGTAAAGTTTAAGTGTTTCCAATAAGTATGTATTTGTCTTTACTCTGCAACACTGTATTTCCTTATAATGTGGTATTCCTACATAATCTTTTGGGAGAAAACTCTCCTGTGCGTTCTCTTTTGAGGCTACACGCTTAGATATACCCGCAACACCAAATCTTTTCGAGTTACATGTTGTTTAGGAAAAACAAGATAATTTCGCACGATGCGGGATTTCTGTAAAACGTGGGTTTTGACAAATTTTGATGAGAGAAAACCCTCCTGTTGGTTCTCTTTTGAGGCTACACGTTTAGACGTACACGCCACACCAAATCTTTTCGAGTTACAGCGTGCTGTTTAGGAGATACAAACTAATTTTGTATGATGCCTTATTTCTTCTCGTAAAGTTTAAGTGTTTCCAATAAGTACGTATTTGTCTTTACTCTGCAACACTGTATTTCCTTATGACGTGGTATTCTTACATATTCTTTCGAGAGAAAACTCTCCTGTGCATTCTCTTTTGAGGCTACACGCTTAGACATACACGCAACACCAAAGCTTTTCGAGTTACAATGTGTTGTTTAGGAAAAACAAGATAATTTCGCACGATGCGGGATTTCCTTAAAACGTGGTTTTCTGACAAATTTTGATGAAAGAAAATACTCCTGTGGGTTCTCTTTTGAGGCTACACATTTAGACGTACACGCCACACCAAATCCTTTCGAGTTAAAACGTGTTGGTTAGGACATACAAGCTAATTTTTTAAGATGCGTTATTTCTTCTCGTAAAGTTTAAATGTGTCCAATACGTACGTAATTGCCTTTACTCTGCAACACTGTATTTCCTTATAACGTGGCAATCTTGCATATTCATTCGAGAGAAAAACTCTCCTGTGCGTTCTCTTTAGAGGCTACATGCTTAGACATACACGCAACACCAAAGCATTTCGAATTACAACCTGTTGTTTAGGAAAAACAAGATAATTTCACACGATGTGGGATTTCCTTAAAACGTGGTTTTCTGAAAAATTTGGACGAAAGAAAATTCTCCTGTGGGTTCTCTTTTGAGGCTACATGTTTAGTTGTAAATGCCATACCAAATCTTTTCGAGTTACAACGTTTTGTTTAGGAGATACAAGCTAATTTTGTATGATCCGTTATTACCTCTCGTAAAGTGTTTCCAATACTTACGTATTTGTCTTTACTCTGCAACAATGTATTTCCATATAACGTGGTATTCTTACATATTCTTTCGAGAGAAAACTCTCCTGTGCATTCTCTTTTGAGGCTACACGCTTAGACATACACGCAACACCAAAGCTTTTCGAGTTACAACGTGTTGTTTAGGAAAAACAAGATAATTTCGCACGATGCGGGATTTCCTTAAAACGTGGTTTTCTGACAAATTTTGACGAAAGAAAATTCTCCTGTGGGTTCTCTTTTGAGGGTACACATTTAGACGTACAAGCCACACCAAATCCTTTCGAGTTATATCGTGTTGTTTAGGAGATACAAGCTTATTTTGTACTATGTGTTATTTCTACTCGTAAAGTTTAAGTGTTTCCAATAAGTATGTATTTGTCTTTACTCTGCAACACTGTATTTCCTTATAATGTGGTATTCCTACATAATCTTTTGGGAGAAAACTCTCCTGTGCGTTTTCTTTTGAGGCTACACGCTTAGATATACCCGCAACATCAAACCTTTTCGAGTTACAACATGTTGTTTAGGAAAAACAAGATAATTTCGCACGATGCGGGATTTCTTTAAAACGTGGGTTTTGACAAATTTTGACGAAAGAAAACTCTCCTGTGGGTTCTCTTTTGAGGCTACACTTTAAGCGTACACGCCACACCAAATCTTTTCGAGTTACAACGTGTTATTTAGGAGATACAAACTAATTTTGTACGATGCCTTATTTCTTCTCGTAAAGTTTAAGTGTTTCCAATAAGTACGTATTTGTCTTTACTCTGCAACACTGTATTTCCTTATAACGTGGTATTCTTACATATTCTTTCGAGAGAAAACTCTCCTGTGCATTCTCTTTTGAGGCTACACGTGTAGACATACACGCAACACCAAAGCTTTTCGAGTTACAATGTGTTGTTTAGGAAAAACAAGATAATTTCGCACGATGCGGGATTTCCTTAAAACGTGGTTTTCTGGCAAATTTTGACGAAAGAAAATACTCTTGTGGGTTCTCTTTTGAGGCTACACGTTTAGACGTACACGCCACACCAAATACTTTCGAGTTAAAACGTGTTGGTTAGGAGATACAAGCTAATTTTTTAAGATGCGTTATTTCTTCTCGTAAAGTTTAAATGTGTCCAATATGTAAGTAATTGCCTTTACTCTGCAACACTGTATTTCCTTATAACGTGGTAATCTTGCATATTCTTTCGAGAGAAAAACTCTCCTGTGCGTTCTCTTTAGAGGCTACATGCTTAGACATACACGCAACACCAAAGCATTTCGAATTACAACCTGTTGTTTAGGAAAAACAAGATAATTTCACACGATGCGGGATTTCCTTAAAACGTGGTTTTCTGAAAAATTTTGACGAAAGAAAATTCTCCTGTGGGTTCTCTTTTGAGGCTACATGTTTAGTTGTAAACGCCACACCAAATCTTTTCGAGTTACAACGTTTTGTTTAGGAGATACAAGCTAATTTTGTACGATGCGTTATTACCTCTCGTAAAGTGTTTCCAATACGTACTTATTTGTCTTTACTCTGCAACAATGTATTTCCATATAACGTGGTATTCTTACATATTCTTTCGAGAGAAAACTCTCCTGTGCATTCTCTTTTGAGGCTACACGCTTAGACATACACGCAACACCAAAGCTTTTCGAGTTACAACGTGTTGTTTAGGAAAAACAAGATAATTTCTCACGATGCAGGATTTCCTTAAAACGTGGTTTTCTGACAAATATTGATGAAAGAAAATTGTCCTGTGGTTCTCCTTTGAGGCTACACGTTAGACGTACACACCACACCAAATCTTTTCGAGTTATAACGTTTTGTTTAGGAAATACAAACTAATTTTGTATGATTCCTTATTTCTTCTCGTAAAGTTTAAGTGTTTCCAATAAGTATGTATTTGTCTTTACTCTGCAACACTGTATTTACTTATAACGTGGTATTCTTACATATTCTTTCGAGAGAAAACTCTCCTGTGCGTTCTCTTTTGAGGCTACACGATTAAACATACACGCAACACCAAAGCTTTTCGAATTACAATTTGTTGTTTAGGAAAAACAAGATAATTTCGCACGATGCGGGATTTCCTTAAAACGTGGTTTTCTGACAAATTTTGACGAAAGAAAATTCTCCTGTGGGTTCTCTTTTGAGGGTACACGTTTAGCCGTATAAGCCACACCAAATCCTTTCGAGTTATATCGTGTTGTTTAGGAGATACAAGCTTATTTTGTACTATGTGTTATTTCTACTCATAAAGTTTAAGTGTTTCCAATAATTATGTATTTTTCTTTACTCTGCAACACTGTATTTCCTTATAATGTGGTATTACTATATAATCTTTTGGGAGAAAACTCTCCTGTGCGTTCTCTTTTGAGGCTACACGCTTAGATATTCCCACAACACCAAACCTTTTCGTGTTACAACATGATGTTTAGGAAAAACAAGATAATTTCGCACGATGTGGGATTTCTTTAAAACGTGGGTTTTGACAAATTTTGACGAAAGAAAACTCTCCTGTGGGTTCTCTTTTGAGGCTACACGTTTAGACGTACACGCCACACCAAATCTTTTCGAGTTACAGCGTGTTGCTTAGGAGATACAAACTAATTTTGTATGATGCCTTATTTCTTCTTGTAAAGTTTAAGTGTTTCCAATAAGTACATATTTGTCTTTACTCTGCAACACTGTATTTCCATATAACGTGGTATTCTTACATATTCTTTCGAGAGAAAACTCTCCTGTGCATTCTCTTTTGAGGCTACACGCGTAGACATACACGCAACACCAAAACTTTTCGAGTTACAATGTGTTGTTTGGAAAAACAAGATAATTTCGCACGATGCGGGATTTCCTTAAAACGTGGTTTTCTGACAAATTTTGACGAAAGAAAATACTCCTGTGGGTTCTCTTTTGAGGCTACACGTTTAGACGTACACGCCACACCAAATACTTTCGAGTTAAAACGTGTTGGTTAGGAGATACAAGCTAATTTTTTAAGATGCGTTATTTCTTCTCGTAAAGTTTACATGTGTCCAATATGTAAGTAATTGCCTTTACTCTGCAACACTGTATTTCCTTATAACGTGGTAATCTTGCATATTCTTTCGAGAGAAAAACTCTCCTGTGCGTTCTCTTTAGAGGCTACATGCTTAGACATACACTCAACACCAAAGCATTTCGAATTACAACCTGTTGTTTAGGAAAAACAAGATAATTTCACACGATGCGGGATTTCCTTAAAACGTGGTTTTCTGAAAAATTTTGACGAAAGAAAATACTCCTGTGGGTTCTCTTTTGAGGCTACATGTTTAGTTGTAAACGCCACACCAAATCTTTTCGAGTTACAACGTTTTGTTTAGGAGATACAAGCTAATTTTGTACGATGCGTTATTACCTCTCGTAAAGTGTTTCCAATACGTACTTATTTGTCTTTACTCTGCAACAATGTATTTCCATATAACGTGGTATTCTTACATATTCTTTCGAGAGAAAACTCTCCTGTGCATTCTCTTTTGAGGCTACACGCTTAGACATACACGCAACACCAAAGCTTTTCGAGTTACAACGTGTTGTTTAGGAAAAACAAGATAATTTCGCACGATGCAGGATTTCCTTAAAACGTGGTTTTCTGACAAATATTGATGAAAGAAAATTGTCCTGTGGTTCTCCTTTGAGGCTACACGTTAGACGTACACACCACACCAAATCTTTTCGAGTTATAACGTTTTGTTTAGGAAATACAAACTAATTTTGTATGATTCCTTATTTCTTCTCGTAAAGTTTAAGTGTTTCCAATAAGTATGTATTTGTCTTTACTCTGCAACACTGTATTTACTTATAACGTGGTATTCTTACATATTCTTTCGAGAGAAAACTCTCCTGTGCGTTCTCTTTTGAGGCTACACGATTAAACATACACGCAACACCAAAGCTTTTCGAATTACAATTTGTTGTTTAGGAAAAACAAGATAATTTCGCACGATGCGGGATTTCCTTAAAACGTGGTTTTCTGACAAATTTTGACGAAAGAAAATTCTCCTGTGGGTTCTCTTTTGAGGGTACACGTTTAGCCGTATAAGCCACACCAAATCCTTTCGAGTTATATCGTGTTGTTTAGGAGATACAAGCTTATTTTGTACTATGTGTTATTTCTACTCATAAAGTTTAAGTGTTTCCAATAATTATGTATTTTTCTTTACTCTGCAACACTGTATTTCCTTATAATGTGGTATTACTATATAATCTTTTGGGAGAAAACTCTCCTGTGCGTTCTCTTTTGAGGCTACACGCTTAGATATTCCCACAACACCAAACCTTTTCGTGTTACAACATGATGTTTAGGAAAAACAAGATAATTTCGCACGATGCGGGATTTCTTTAAAACGTGGGTTTTGACAAATTTTGACGAAAGAAAACTCTCCTGTGGGTTCTCTTTTGAGGCTACACGTTTAGACGTACACGCCACACCAAATCTTTTCGAGTTACAGCGTGTTGTTTAGGAGATACAAACTAATTTTGTATGATGCCTTATTTCTTCTTGTAAAGTTTAAGTGTTTCCAATAAGTACATATTTGTCTTTACTCTGCAACACTGTATTTCCATATAACGTGGTATTCTTAAATATTCTTTCGAGAGAAAACTCTCCTGTGCATTCTCTTTTGAGGCTACACGCGTAGACATACACGCAACACCAAAACTTTTCGAGTTACAATGTGTTGTTTAGGAAAAACAAGATAATTTCGCACGATGCGGGATTTCCTTAAAACGTGGTTTTCTGACAAATTTTGACGAAAGAAAATACTCCTGTGGGTTCTCTTTTGAGGCTACACGTTTAGACGTACACGCCACACCAAATCCTTTCGAGTTAAAACGTGTTGGTTAGGAGATACAAGCTAATTTTTTATGATGCGTTATTTCTTCTCGTAAAGTTTACATGTGTCCAATATGTAAGTAATTGCCTTTACTCTGCAACACTGTATTTCCTTATAACGTGGTAATCTTGCATATTCTTTCGAGAGAAAAACTCTCCTGTGCGTTCTCTTTAGAGGCTACATGCTTAGACATACACTCAACACCAAAGCATTTCGAATTACAACCTGTTGTTTAGGAAAAACAAGATAATTTCACACGATGCGGGATTTCCTTAAAACGTGGTTTTCTGAAAAATTTTGACGAAAGAAAATACTCCTGTGGGTTCTCTTTTGAGGCTACATGTTTAGTTGTAAACGCCACACCAAATCTTTTCGAGTTACAACGTTTTGTTTAGGAGATACAAGCTAATTTTGTACGATGCGTTATTACCTCTCGTAAAGTGTTTCCAATACGTACTTATTTGTCTTTACTCTGCAACAATGTATTTCCACATAACGTGGTATTCTTACATATTCTTTCGAGAGAAAACTCTCCTGTGCATTCTCTTTTGAGGCTACACGCTTAGACATACACGCAACACCAAAGCTTTTCGAGTTACAACGTGTTGTTTAGGAAAAACAAGATAATTTCGCACGATGCAGGATTTCCTTAAAACGTGGTTTTCTGACAAATATTGACGAAAGAAAATTGTCCTGTGGTTCTCCTTTGAGGCTACACGTTAGACGTACACACCACACCAAATCTTTTCGAGTTATAACGTGTTGTTTAGGAGATACAAACTAATTTTGTATGATGCCTTATTTCTTCTCGTAAAGTTTAATTGTTTCCAATAAGTATGTATTTGTCTTTACTCTGCAACACTGTATTTACTTATAACGTGGTATTCTTACATATTGTTTCGAGAGAAAACTCTCCTGTGCGTTCTCTTTTGAGGCTACACGATTAAACATACACGCAACACCAAAGCTTTTCGAATTACAATTTGTTGTTTAGGAAAAACAAGATAATTTCGCACGATGCGGGATTTCCTTAAAACGTGGTTTTCTGACAAATTTTGACGAATGAAAATACTCCTGTGGGTTCTCTTTTGAGGCTACACGTTTAGATGTACACACCACACCAAATCTTTTCGAGTTACAACGTGTTGGTTAGGAGATACAAGCTAATTTTGTAGGATGCGTTATTTCTTCTCATAAAGTTTAAATTTTTCCTATACATACGTATTTGCCTTTACTCTGCAACACTGTATTTCCTTATAACGTGGTATTTTTGCATATTCTTTCGAGAGAAAACTCTCCTCTGCGTTCTCTTTCGAGGCTACATGCTTAGACATACACGCAATACCAAAGCTTTTCGAATTACAACCTGTTGTTTAGGAAAAACAAGATAATTTCGCACGATGCGGATTTCCTTAAAACGTGGTTTTCTGAAAAATTTTGACGAAAGAAAATTCTCCTGTGGGTTCTCTTTTGAGGCTACATGTTTAGTTGTAAACGCCACACCAAATCTTTTCGAGTTACAACGTGTTGTTTAGGAGACACAAGCTAATTTTGTACGATGCATTATTACTTCTTGTAAAGTGTTTCCAATACTTATGTGTTTGTCTTTACTCTGCAACACTGTATTTCCTTATAACGTGGTATTCTTACATATTCTTTCGAGAGAAAACTCTCCTGTGCGTTCTCTTTTGAGGCTACACGCTTAGACATACATGCAACACCAAAGCTTTTCGAATTACAACGTGTTGTTTAGGAAGAACAAGATAATTTCTCACGATGCGGGATTTCCTTAAAACGTGGTTTTCTGACAAATTTTGACGAAAAAAAATTGTCCTGTGGTTCTCTTTTGAGGCTACACGTTTAGATGTACACGCCACACCAAATCTTTTCGAGTTATAACGTGTTGTTTAGGAGATACAAGCTAATTTTGTATGATGCTTTATTTCATCTCGCTAATTTTAAGGGTTTCCAATACTTAAGTATTTTTCTTTATTCTGCAACATTGTACTTCCTTATAACGTGGTATTCTTACATATTCTTTCGAGAGAAAACTCTTCTGTGTGTTCTCTTTTGAGGCTACATGCTTAGACATACACGCAACACCAAAGCTTTTCGAGTTACAACGCGTTGTTTAGGAAAAACAAGATAATTTCGCACGATGCGGGATTTCCTTAATACGTGGTTTTCTGACAAATTTTTACCAAAGAAAATTCTCCTGTGGGTTTTCTTTTGAGGCTACACATTTAGACGTACACGCCACACCAAATGTTTTCGAGTTACAACGTGTTGTTTAGGAGATACAAACTAATTTTTTACAATGCGTTATTTCTTCTCATGAAGTGTTTCCAATAAGTACGTATTTGTCTTTACTCTGCAACACTGTATTTCCTTATAACGTGGTATTCTTACATATTCTTTCGAGAGAAACCTCTCCTGTGTGTTCTCTTTTGAGGCTACACGCTTAGACATACACGCAACACCAAAGCTTTTCGAATTACAACGTGTTGTTTAGGAAAAACAAGATACTCTCTCACGATAATTTTGCACGATGCAGGATTTCCTTAAAACGTGGTTTTCTGAAAATTTTGATGAAAGAAAATTCTCCTATGGGTTCTCTTTTGAGCCTACACGTTTAGACGTACACTCCACACCAAGTCATTTCAAGTTACAACGTATTGTTTAGGAGATACGAGCTAATTTTGTACGATGCTTTATTTCATCTCTTAAAGTTTAAGGGTTTCCAATACGTACGTATTTGTCTTTACTCTGCAACACTGTATTTCCTTATAACGTGGTATTCTTACATATTCTTTCGAGAGAAAACTCTCCTGTGTGTTCTCTTTTGAGGCTATACACTGAGACATACACGCAACACAACAGCTTTTCGAGTTACAACGTGTTGTTTAGGAAATACAAGATAATTTCGCACGATGCAGGATTTCCTTAATACGTGGTTTTCTGACAAATTTGACCAAAGAAAAGTCTCCTGTGGGTTCTCTTTTGAGGCTACACGTTTAGACGTACACGCCACATCAAATCTTTTCGAGTTACAACGTGTTGTTTAGGAGATACAAGCTAATTTTGTACAATGCGTTATTTCTTCTCGTAAAGTGTTTCCAATACGTACGTATTTGTCTTTACTCTGCAACACTGTATTTCCTTATAACGTGGTATTCTTACAAATTCTATCGAGAAAATACTCTCCTTTGCGTTCTCTTTTGAGGCTACGCGCTTAGACATACAGGCAACACCAAAACTTTTCGAGTTACAACTTGTTGTTTAGGAAAAAGAAGATAATTTTGCACGATGAGGGATTTCCTTAAAACGTGGTTTTCTCACATATTTTGACGATAGAAAATTCTCCTGTCGGTTCTCTTTTGAGGCTACACGTTTAGACGTACATGCCACACCAAATCCTTTCGAGTTACAACCTGTTGTTTAGGAGATACAAGCTAATTTAGTATGATGCGTTATTTCTTCTTGTAAAGTGTTTCCAATACATACGTTTTTGTCTTTACTCTGCAACACTGTATTTTCTTATAACGTGGTATTCTTACATATTCTTTCGAGAGAAAACTCTCCTGTGCGTTCTCCTTTGAGTCTACACGCTTAGCCATACACGCAACACAGAAGATTTTCGAGTTACAACGTGTTGTTTAGGAAAAACTAGATAATTTCGCACGATGCGAGATTTCGTTAAAACGTGGTTTCTGACAAATTTTGATGTAAGAAAATTCTACTGTCGGTTCTCTTTTGAGGCTACATGTTTAGACGTACATGTCACATGAAATCTTTTCGAGTTACAACGTGTTGTTTAGGAGATACAAGCCAATTTTGTAAAATGCTTTATTTCTGCTCTTAAAGTGTTTCCAATATGTATGTATTTGTCTTCTCTCTGCAACACTGTATTTCCTTATAACGTGGTATTCTTACATATTCTTTCGAGAGAAAAAACTCTCCTGTGCATTCCCTTTTGAGGCTACACACTTAGACATACACGCAACACCAAAGATTTTCGAGTTACAACTTGTTGTTTAGGAAAACAAGATAATTTTGTAGGATGTGGGATTTCGTTAAAACGTGGTTTTCTGACAAATTTTGAAGAAAGAAAATTCTCCAGTGGTTTCTCTTTTGAGGCTTCACTTTTAGACGTACATGCCAAACCAAATGTTTTCGAGTTTCCACTTGTTGTTTAGGAGATACAAGCTAATATTGTATGATGCGTAATTTCTTCTCGTAAAGTGTTTCCAATATGTACTTTTTGTCTTTACTTTGCAACACTGTATTTCCTTATAACGTTGTATTCTTACATGTTCTTTCGAGAGAAAACTCTCCTGTTCATTCTCTTTTGAAGCTACACGCTTAGACATACACGCAACACCAAAGCTTTTCGAGTTACAACATGTTGTTTAGGAAAAACAAGATAATTACGGAGGATGCGGGATTTCCTTAAAACGTGGTTTTCTGACAAATTTTGATGAAAGAAAATTCCCCTTTGTGTTCTCTTTTGAGGCTACATGTTTAGACGTACACGCCAAACCAAAACTTTTCGAGTTACCACGTGTTGTTTAGGAGATACAAGCTAATTTTGTTCGATGCTTTATTTCTTCTCGTAAAGTGTTCCCAATATATACTTATTTGTTTTTACTCTGCAAAATTGTATTTCCTAATAAAGTGGTATTCTTACATATTCTTTCGAGAGAAAACCCTCCTGTGCCTTCTCTTTTGAGGCTCCATGCTTACACATACACGCAACACGAAAGCTTTTCGAGTTACAACATGTTGTTTAGGAAAAAGAAGATGATATCGCACGATGCGGGATTTCATTAAAACGTAGTTTTCTGAAAAATTTTGACGAAAGAAAATTCTCCTGTGGGTTCTCTTTTGAGGCTACACGTTTAGACGTACACGCCACACCAAATCTTTTCGAGTTACAACCTGTTGTTTAGGAGATAAAAGCTAATTTTGTAAGATGCGTTAATTCTTCTCGTAAGGTGTTTCCAATACGTAAGTATTTGTCTTTACTCTTCAACACTGTATTTCCTTATAACGTGGTATTCTTACATATTCTTTCGAGAGAAAACTATCCTGTGCATTCCCTTTTGAGGCTACACACTTAGACATACAGGCAACACCAAAGCTTTCCGAGTTACAACGTGTTGTTTATGAATAAAAAGATAATTTCGCACGATGTGGGATTTCCTTAAAACGTGGTTTTCTGACAAATTTTGACAAAAGAATATTCTCCTGTGGGTTCTCTTTTGACGCTAAACGTATAGACGTGCACGCCACACCAAATCCTTTCGAGTTACCACGTGTTGTTTAGGAGATACAAGCTAATTTTGTATGATGTGTTATTTCTTCTCGTAAAGTGTTGCCAAAACGTACGTATTTGTCTTTCTCTGCAACACTGTATTTCCTTATAACGTGGTATTCTTACATATTCTTTCGAGGAAAAACTCTCCTGTGCATTCTCTTTTGAGGCTACACGCTTAGACATACACACAACACCAAGGCTTTTCGAGTTACAACGTGTTGTTTAGGAAAAACAAGATTATTTCGCACGATGCGAGATTTCCATAAAACGTGGTTTTCTGAAAAATTTTGACGAAAAAAGTTTTCCTGTGGGTTCTCTTTTGAGGCTACACGTGTAGAGGTACGAGCCACACTAAATCTTTTCGAGTTACAACGTGTTGTTTAGGAGATACAAGCTAATTTTGTACGATGCGTTATTTCTTCTCTTAAAGTGTTTCCAATACGTACTTAGTTGTCTTTACTCTGCCACACCGTATTTCCTTATAACGTGGTATTCCTACATATTCTTTCGAGAGAAAACTTTTCTGTGCGTTCTCTTTTGAGGCTACATTCTTAGAAATACACGCAACCCCAAAGCTTTTCAATTTACAACGTGTTGTTTGGAAAAACAAGATAATTTCGCACGATGCGAGATTTTCTTAAAACGTGGTTTCTGACAAATTTTGATGAAAGAAAATTCTCCTGTGGGTTCTCTTTTGAGGCTACACGTTTAGACGTACACGTCACACCAAATCTTTTCGAGTTATAACGTGTTGTTTAGGAGATACAAGCTAATTTTGTATGATGCGTTACTTCTTCTACTAAAGTGTTTCCAATACATATGTATTTTTGTTGACTCTACAACACTGTATTTCCTTATAACGTGGTATTCTTACCTATTCTTTTGAAAGAAAACTCTCCTGTGCCTTCTCTATTGAGGCTCCACGCTTAGACATACACGCAACACTAAAGCTTTTCGAGTTACAACATGTTGTTTAGGAAAAAGAAGATGATTTCGCACGATGCGGGATTTCCTTAATACGTGGTTTTCTGAAAAATTTTAACGAAAGAAAATTCTCTTGTGGGTTCTCTTTTGAGGCTACACGTTTAGACGTACACGCCACATCAAATCTTTTCGAGTTACAATGTGTTGTTTAGGAGATACAAGCTAATTTTGTACGATGCGTTAATTCTTCTCATTAAGTGATTCCAATACGTACGTATTTGTCTTTACACTGTAATACTGTATTTCATTATAATGTGGTATTCTTAGGTATTCTTACTAGAGAAAACTATCCTGGGCATTCCCTTTTGAGGCTACACACTTAGACATACAGGCAACACCAAAGCGTTTCGAGTTACAAAGTGTTGTTTATGAAAAAGAAGATAATATTGCACCTTGTGGGATTTCCTTAAATCGTGGTTTTCTGACAAATTTTGACGAAAGAAAATTCTCCTGTGGGTTCTCTTTTGAGGCTACACGTTTAGACGTACACACCACACCAAATCCTTTCGAGATACCACGTGTTGTTTAGGAGATACAAGATAATTTTGTAAGATGCATTATTTCTTCTCGTAAAGTGTTTCCAATACATACGTATTTGTCTTTACACTGCAAAACTGTATTTTCTTATAACGTTGTATTCTTACATGTTCTTTCGAGAGAAAACTCTCCTGTGCGTTCTCTTTAGAGGCTACACGATTAGACATACACGCAACACCAAAGCTTTTCGAGTTACAACGTGTTGTTTAGGAAAAACAAGATAATATTGCACGATGCGGGATTTCCTTAAAACGTGGTTTTCTGACAAATTTTGACGAAAGAAAGTTCTCCTGTGGGTTCTCTTTTGAGGCTACACGTGTAGACGTACGAGCCTCACCAAATCTTTTCGAGTTCCAACGTGTTGTTTAGGAGATACAAGCTAATTTTGTACGACACGTTATTTCTTCTCTTAAAGTGTTTCCAATACGTACGTATTTGTCATTACTCTGCAACACTGTATTTCCTTATAACGTAGTATTCTTACATATTCTTTCGAGAGAAAACTCTCCTGGGTGTTCTCTTTTGAGGCTTCATGCTTAGACATACACGCAACAGCAAAGGTTTCCGAGTTACAATGTGTTGTTTAGGAAAAATAAGATAATTTCGCACGATGCGAGATTTCCTTAAAACGTGCTTTCTGACAAATTTTGATGAAAGAAAATTCTCCTGTCGGTTCTCTTTTGAGGCTACACGTTTAGACATACACCTCACACCAAATCTTTTCGAGTTACAACGTGTTGTTTAGGAGATACAAGCTAATTTTTTACGATGCGTTATTTCATCCCGTAAAATATTTCCAATTTGTACTTATTTGCCTTTACTCTGCAAAATTTTATTTCCTTATAATGTGGTATTCTTACATATTCTTTCGAGAGAAAACTCTTCTGTGCCTTCTCTTTTCAGGCTCCACACTTAGACATACACGCAACACCAAAGCTTTTCGAGTTACAACATGTTGTTTAGGAAAAAGGTGATTTCGCACAATGCGGGATTTCCTTAAAACGTGGTTTTCTGAAAAATTTTGAGGAAAGAAAATTTTCCTGTGGGTTCTCTTTTGAGGCTACACGTTTAGACGTACACGCTACAGCAAATCTTTTCGAGTAACAATGTGTTGTTTAGGAGATTCAAGCTAATTTTGTACTATGCGTTAATTCTTCTCATAAAGTTTTTCCAATATGTAAGTATTTGTCTTTACTCTGCAACACTGTATTTCCTTATAACGTGGTATTCTTACATATTCGTTCGAGAGAAAACTATCCTGTGCGTTCCCTTTTGAGGCTACACACTTAGATATACAGGCAACACCAAAGCTTTTCGAGGTACAACGTGTTGTTTATGAAAAACAAGATAATTTCGCACGATGCGGGATTTCCTTAAAACATGGTTTTCTGACAAATTTTGAAGAAAGAAAATTCTCCTGTGGGTTCTCTTTTGAGGCTGCACGTGTAGACGTACGAGCCTCACCAAATCTTTTCGAGTTCCAACGTGTTGTTTAGGAGATACAAGCTAATTTTGTACGACACGTTATTTCTTCTCTTAAAGTGTTTCCAATACGTACGTATTTGTTTTTACTCTGCAACACTGTATTTCCTTATAACGTAGTATTCTTACATATTCTTTCGAGAGAAAACTCTCCTGGGTGTTCTCTTTTGAGGCTACATGCTTAGACATACACGCAACAGCAAAGGTTTTCGAGTTACAATGTGTTGTTTAGGAAAAATAAGATAATTTCGCACGATGCGAGATTTCCTTAAAACGTGGTTTCTGACAAATTTTGATGAAAGAAAATTCTCCTGTGGGTTCTCTTTTGAGGCTACACGTTTAGACGTACACCTCACACCAAATCTTTTCGAGTTACAACGTGTTGTTTAGGAGATACAAGCTAACTTTGTACGATGCGTTATTTCTTCCCGTAAAATATTTCCAATTTGTACTTATTTGTCTTTACTCTGCAAAATTGTATTTCCTTATAATGTGGTATTCTTACATATTTTTTCGAGAGAAAACTCTTCTGTGCCTTCTCTTTTCAGGCTCCACACTTAGACATGCACGCAACACCAAAGCTTTTCGAGTTACAACATGTTGTTTAGGAAAAAGGTGATTTCGCACAATGCGGGATTTCCTTAAAACGTGGTTTTCTGAAAAATTTTGACGAAAGAAAATTCTCCTGTGGGTTCTCTTTTGAGGCTACACGTTTAGACGTACACACTACAGCAAATCTTTTCGAGTAACAATGTGTTGTTTAGGAGATTCAAGCTAATTTTTTACTATGCGTTAATTCTTCTCGTAAAGTTTTTTCCAATATGTAAGTATTTGTCTTTACTCTGCAACACTGTATTTCCTTATAACGTGGTATTCTTACATATTCGTTCGAGAGAAAACTATCCTGTGCGTTCCCTTTTGAGGCTACACACTTAGATATACAGGCAACACCAAAGCTTTTCGAGGTACAACGTGTTGTTTATGAAAAACAAGATAATTTCGCACGATGCGGGATTTCCTTAAAACATGGTTTTCTGACAAATTTTGAAGAAAGAATATTCTCCTGTGGGTTCTCTTTTGAGGCTGCAAGTGTAGATGTACGAGCCTCACCAAATCTTTTCGAGTTCCAACGTGTTGTTTAGGAGATACAAGCTAATTTTGTACGACACGTTATTTCTTCTCTTAAAGTGTTTCCAATACGTACGTATTTGTTTTTACTCTGCAACACTGTATTTCCTTATAACGTAGTATTCTTACATATTCTTTCGAGAGAAAACTCTCCTGGGTGTTCTCTTTTGAGGCTACATGCTTAGACATACACGCAACAGCAAAGGTTTTCGAGTCACAATGTGTTGTTTAGGAAAAATAAGATAATTTCGCACGATGAGAGATTTCCTTAAAACGTGGTTTCTGACAAATTTTGATGAAAGAAAATTCTCCTGTGGGTTCTCTTTTGAGGCTACACGTTTAGACGTACACCTCACACCAAATCTTTTCGAGTTACAACGTGTTGTTTAGGAGATACAAGCTAACTTTGTACGATGCGTTATTTCTTCCCGTAAAATATTTCCAATTTGTACTTATTTGTCTTTACTCTGCAAAATTGTATTTCCTTATAATGTGGTATTCTTACATATTTTTTCGAGAGAAAACTCTTCTGTGCCTTCTCTTTTCAGGCTCCACACTTAGACATACACGCAACACCAAAGCTTTTCGAGTTACAACATGTTGTTTAGGAAAAAGATGATTTCGCACAATGCGGGATTTCCTTAAAACGTGGTTTTCTGAAAAATTTTGACGAAAGAAAATTCTCCTGTGGGTTCTCTTTTGAGGCTACACGTTTAGACGTACACACTACAGCAAATCTTTTCGAGTAACAATGTGTTGTTTAGGAGATTCAAGCTAATTTTGTACTATGCGTTAATTCTTCTCGTAACGTTTTTCCAATATGTAAGTATTTGTCTTTACTCTGCAACACTGTATTTCCTTATAACGTGGTATTCTTACATATTCTTTCGAGAGAAACGTATCCTGTACGTTCCCTTTTGAGGCTACACACTTAGATATACAGGCAACAACAAAGCTTTTCGAGGTACAACGTGTTGCTTATGAAAAACAAGATAATTTCGCATGATGCGGGATTTCCTTAAAACATGGTTTTCTGACAAATTTTGAAGAAAGAAAATTCTCCTGTGGGTTCTCTTTTGAGGTTGCACGTGTAGACGTACGAGCCTCACCAAATCTTTTCGAGTTCCAACGTGTTGTTTAGGAGATACAAGCTAATTTTGTACGACACGTTATTTCTTCTCTTAAAGTGTTTCCAATACGTACGTATTTGTCTTTACTCTGCAACACTGTATTTCCTTATAACGTAGTATTCTTACATATTCTTTCGAGAGAAAACTCTCCTGGGTGTTCTCTTTTGAGGCTACATGCTTAGAAATACACGCAACAGCAAAGGTTTTCGAGTTACAATGTGTTGTTTAGGAAAAATAAGATAATTTCGCACGATGCGAGATTTCCTTAAAATGTGGTTTCTGACAAATTTTGATGAAAGAAAATTCTCCAGTGGGTTCTCTTTTGAGGCTACACGTTCAGACGTACACCTCACACCAAATCTTTTCGAGTTACAACGTGTTGTTTAGGAGATACAAGCTAATTTTGTACGATGCGTTATTTCTTCCCGTAACATATTTCCAATTTGTACTTATTTGTCTTTACTCTGCAAAATTGTATTTCCGTATAATGTGGTATTCTTACATATTCTTTCGAGAGAAAACTCTTCTGTGCCTTCTCTTTTCAGGCTCCACACTTAGACATACACGCAACACCAAAGTTTATCGAGTTTCAACATGTTGTTTAGGAAAAAGATGATTTCGCACAATGCGGGATTTCCTTAAAACGTGGTTTTCTGGAAAATTTTGACGAAAGAAAATTCTCCTGTGGGTTCTCTTTTGAGGCTACACGTTTAGACGTACACGCTACAGCAAATCTTTTCGAGTAACAATGTGTTGTTTAGGAGATTCAAGCTAATTTTGTACTATGCGTTAATTCTTCTCGTAAAGTTTTTCCAATATGTAAGTATTTGTCTTTACTCAGCAACACTGTATTTCCTTATAACGTGGTATTCTTACATATTCTTTCGAGAGAAAACTATCCTGTGCGTTCCCTTTTGAGGCTACACACTTAGATATACAGGCAACACCAAAGCTTTTCGAGGTACAACGTGTTGTTTATGAAAAACAAGATAATTTCGCACGATGCGGGATTTCCTTAAAACGTGGTTTTCTGACAAATTTTGAAGAAAGAAAATTCTCCTGTGGGTTCTCTTTTGAGGCTGCACGTGTAGACGTACGAGCCTCACCAAATCTTTTCGAGTTCCAACGTGTTGTTTAGGAGATACAAGCTAATTTTGTACGACACGTTATTTCTTCTCTTAAAGTGTTTCCAATACATACGTATTTGTCTTTACTGTGCAACACTGTATTTCCTTATAACGTAGTATTCTTACATATTCTTTCGAGAGAAAACTCTCCTGGGTGTTCTCTTTTGAGGCTACATGCTTAGACATACACGCAACAGCAAAGGTTTTCTAGTTACAATGTGTTTTTTAGGAAAAATCAGATAATTTCGCACGATGCGAGATTTCCTTAAAACGTGGTTTCTGACAAATTTTGATGAAAGAAAATTCTCCTGTGGGTTCTCTTTTGAGGCTACACGTTTAGACATACACCTCACACCAAATTTTTTCGAGTTACAACGTGTTGTTTAGGAGATACAAGCTAATTTTGTACGATGCGTTATTTCTTCCCGTAAAATATTTCCAATTTGTACTTATTAGTCTTTACTCTGCAAAATTGTATTTCCTTATAATGTGGTATTCTTACATATTCTTTCGAGAGAAAACTCTTCTGTGCCTTCTCTTTTCAGGCTCCACACTTAGACATACACGCAACACCAAAGCTTCTCGAGTTACAACATGTTGTTTAGGAAAAAGATGATTTCGCACAATGCGGGATTTCCTTAAAACGTGGTTTTCTGGAAAATTTTGACGAAAGAAAATTCTCCTGTGGGTTCTCTTTTGAGGCTACACGTTTAGACGTACACACTACAGCAAATCTTTTCGAGTAACAATGTGTTGTTTAGGAGATTCAAGCTAATTTTGTACTATGCGTTAATTCTTCTCGTAAAGTTTTTCCAGTATGTAAGTATTTGTCTTTACTCTGCAACACTGTATTTCCTTATAACGTGGTATTCTTACATATTCTTTCGAGAGAAAACTATCCTGTGCGTTCCCTTTTGAGGCTACACACTTAGATATACAGGCAACACCAAAGCTTTTCGAGGTACAACGTGTTGTTTATGAAATACAAGATAATTTCGCACGATGCGGGATTTCCTTAAAACATGGTTTTCTGACAAATTTTGAAGAAAGAAAATTCTCCTGTGGGTTCTCTTTTGAGGCTACACGTTTAGACGTACACACCACACCAAATCCTTTCGAATTACCACGTGTTGTTTAGGAGGTACAAGCAAATTTTGTACGATGCAATATTTCTTCTCGTAAAGTTTTTCCAATATGTACGTATTTGTCTTTACTCTGCAACACTGTATTTCCTTATAACGTTGTATTCTTACATGTTCTTTCGAGAGAAAACTCTCCTGTGCGTTCTCTTTAGAGGCTCCATGCTTACACATACATGCAACACCAAAGCTTTTCGAGTTATAACGTTTTGTTTAGCAAAAAGAAGATGATTTCGCACGATACGGGATTTCCTTAAAACGTGGTTTTCTGACAAATTTTGAAGAAAGAAAATTCTCCTGTGGGTTCTCTTTTGAGGCTACATGTTTAAATGAACACGCCACACCAAATCTTTTCGAGTTACAATGTGTTGTTTTGGAGATACAAGCTAATTTTGTACGATGCGTTAATTCTTCTCCTAAAGTGTTTCCAATATGTACTTATTTGTCTGTACTCTGCAAAATTGTATTTCCTTATAACGTGGTATTCTTACATATTCTTTCGAGAGAAAACTCTCCTGTGCCTTCTCTTTTGAGGCTCCACGCTTACACATACACGCAACACCAATGCTTTTCTAGTTACAACATGTTGTTTAGGAAAAAGAAGGTGATTTCGCACGATGCGGAATTTCCTTAAAACGTGGTTTTCTGAAAAATTTTGAAGAAAGAAAATTCTCCTGTGGGTTCTCTTTTGAGGCTACACGTTTAGACGTACACACCACACCAAAAGTTTCGAGTTACAACTTGTTGTTTAGGAGATACAACCTAATTTTGTACTATACATTAATTCTTCTCGTAAAGTGTTTCCAATATGTACGTGTTTCTCTTTACTCTGCAACACTGTATTTTCTTATAACGTGGTATTCTTACATATTCTTTGAGAGAAAACTCTCCTGTGTGTTCTCTTTTGAGGCTACATGCTTAGACAAACACGCAAGACCAGAGCTTTTCGAGTTAAAACGTGTTGTTTAGGAAAAAATAGATAATTTCGCTCGATGCGAGATTTCCATAAAACGTGGTTTCTGACAAATTTTGATGAAAGAAAATTCTCCTGTGTGTTCTCTTTTGGGTCTACACGTTTAGACGTACACGTCACACCAAATCTTTTCGAGTTACAACGTGTTGTTTAGGAGATACAAGCTAATTTTGTATGATGCGTTATTACTTCTCGTAAAGTGATTCCAATATGTACTTAATTACCTTTACTCTGCAAAATTGTATTTCTTTATAACGTGGTATTCTTACATATTCTTTCGAGAGAAAACTCTCCTGTGCGTTCTCTTTTGAGGCTCCACGCTTAGACATACAGGCAACACCAAAGCTTTTCGAGTTACAACATGTTGTTTAGGAAAAAGAAGATGATTTGTCACCATGCGGGATTTCCTTAAAACGTGGTTTTCTGAAAAATTTTAACGAAAGAAAATTCTCCTGTGGGTTCTCTTTTGAGGGTACACGTTTAGACGTACACGCCACACCAAATCTTTTCGAGTTACAACGTGTTGTTTAGGAAATACAAGCTAATTTTGTACTGTGCTTTAATTCTTCTCGTAAAGTGTTTCCAATACGTACGTGTTTGTCTTTACTCTGCAACACTGTATTTCCTTATAACTTGGTATTCTTACATATTCTTTTGAGAGAAAACTCTCCTGTGCGTTCTCCTTTGAGGCTACATGCTTAGACATACACATAACGCCAGAGCTTTTCGAGTTACAACGTGTTGTTTAGGGAAAACAAGATAGTTTCGTACGATGCGAGATTTCCTTAAAACCTGGTTTCTGACAAATTTTGATGAAAGAAAATTCTCCTGTCGGTTCTCTTTTGAGGCTACACGTTTAGACGTACACGTCACACCAAATCTTTTCGAGTTACAACGTGTTGTTTAGGAGATACAAGCTAATTTTTTATGATGCGTTATTTCTTCTCATAAAGTGTTTCCAATAGGTACTTATTTGACTTTACTCTGCAAAATTGTATTTCCTTATAACGTGGTATTCTTACATATTCTTTCGAGAGAAAACTCTCCTGTGCCTTCTCTTTTGAGGCTCCATGCTTACACATACACGGAAGACTAAAGCTTTTCGAGTTACATCATGTTGTTTAGGAAAAAGAAGATGATGTTGCACGATGCGGGATTTCCTAAATACGTGGTTTTCTGAAAAATTTTAACGAAAGAAAATTCTCCTGTGTGTTCTCTGTTGAGGCTACACGTTTAGACGTACACGCCACACCAAATCTTTTCGAATTACAACGTGTTGTTTAGGAGATATAAGCTAATTTTTTATGATGCGTTAATTCTTCTCGTAAAGTGTTTCCAATATGTACGTATTTGTCTTTACTCTGCCACACTGTATTTCCTTATAACGTGGTATTCTTACATAATCTTTCGAGAGAAAACTATCCTGGGCGTTCCCTTTTGAGGCTACACACTTAGACATACAGGCAACACCAAAGCGTTTCGAGTTACAACGTGTTGTTTATGAAAAACAAGATAACTTCGCACGATGCAGGATTTCCTTAAATCGTGGTTTTCTGACAAATTTTGACGAAAGAAAATTCTCCTGTGGGTTCTCTTTTGAGGCTACGCATTTAGATGTACACGTCACACCAAATCCTTTCGAGTTACCACGTGTTGTTTAGGAGATACAAGCTAATTTTGTACGATGCGTTATTTCTTCTTGCAAAGTGTTTCCAATACATATGTATTTGTCTTTACTCTTCAACACTGTATTTCCTTATAACGTTGAATTCTTACGTGTTCTTTCGAGAGAAAACTCTCCTGTGCCTTCTCTTTTGAGGTTCCACGCTTAGACCTACACGCAACACCAAAGTTTTTCGAGTTAAAACATGTTGTTTAGGAAAAAGAAGATGATTTGGCATGATGCGGGATTTCCTTAAAACGTGGTTTTCTGAAAAATTTTGACGAAAGAAAATTCTCCTGTGGGTTCTCATTTGAGGCTACACGTTTAGATATACATGCCACACCAAATCTCTTCGAGTTACAACGTGTTGTTAAGGAGATACATGCTAATTTTGTAAGACGCGTTAATTCTTCTAGTAAAGTGTTTCCTATACGTACGTATTTGTCTTTACTCTGCAACACTGTATTTCCTTATTCGTGGTATTCTTACATATTCTTTCGAGAGAAAACTATCCTGTGTGTTCCCTTTTGAGGCTACACACTAAGACATACATGCAACACCAAAGCTCTTCGAGTTACAACGTGTTGTTTAGGAAAAACAAGATAATTTCGCACGATGTGGGATTTCCTTAAAACGTGATTTTCTGAAAAATTTTGATGAAAGAAAATTCTCCTATGGGATCTCTTCTGAGGCTACACCTTTAGACATACATGCCACACCAATTCTTTTCGAGTTACAACGTGTTGTTTAGGAGATACAAGCTAATTTTGTACGATGCATTATTTCTTCTCATAAAGTGTTTCCAATACTTATGTATTTGTCTTTACTCTGCAACATTCGGTATTTCTTCTCGCATGGTAAAAAATTAGCTTGTATCTCCTAAACAACACGTTGTAACTCGAAAAGATTTGTTGTGGCGTTTACATCTAAATGTGTAGCCTCAAAAGTGAACCCACAGGAGAATTTTCTTTCGTCAAAATTTTACAGAAAACCACGTTTTATGGAAATCCCGCATCGTGCGAAATTATCTTGTTTTTCCTAAACAATACCTTATACCTCGAAAAGTTTTGGTGTTGCGTGTATGTCTAAGCGTGTAGCCTCAAAAGAGAACGGACAGGAGAGTTTTCTCTCGAAAGAATATATAAGAATACCATGTTATATGGAAATACAGTGTTGCAGAGTAAAGACAAATATGTACGTATGGAAACACTTTACGAGAGGAAAAAACTCATGGTAAAAAATTAGCTTGTACCTCCTCAACAACACGTTGTAACTCGAAAAGATTTGGTGTGGTGTTTACATCTAAACGTGTAGCCTCAAAAGAGAACCCACAGGAGAATTTTCGTTCGTCAAAATTTGTCAGAAAACCACCTTTTAAGGAAATCCCGCATCGTGCAAAATTATCTTGTTTTTCCTAAACAACACGTTGTAACTCAAAAAGCTTTTGTGTTGCGTGTATGTCTAAGCGTGTAGCCTCAGAAGAGAACGCACAGAAGAGTTTTCTCTTGAAAGAATATGTAAGAATACCACGTTATAAGGAAATACAGTGTTGCAGAGTAAAGACAAATAGGTACTTATTGGAAACACTTTACGAGAAGAAATAATGTATCGTACAAAATTAGCTTGTATCTCCTAAACAACACGTTGTAACTCGAAAAGATTTGGTGTGGCGTGTACGTCTAAACATGTAGCCCCAAAAGGGAACCCACAGGAGAATTTTCTTTCGTCAAAATTTGTCAGAAAACCACGTTTTAAGGAAATCCCTCATCGTGCGAAATTATCTTGTTTTTCCTAAACAACACGTTGTTACTCGAAAAGCTTTGGTGTTGCGTGTATGTCTAAGCGTGTAGCCTCAAAAGAGAATGCACAGGAGAGTTTTCTCTCGAAAGAATATGTAAGAATACCACGTTATTTGGAAATACAGTGTTGCAGAGTAAAGACCAATATGTATATATTGGAAACACTTTATGAGAAGAAATAACGCATGGTAAAATATTAGCTTGTATCTCCTAAACAACACGTTGTAACTTGAAAAGGTTTGGTGTGGTGTTTACATCTAAACGTGTAGCCTCAAAAGAGAACCCACAGGAGAATTTTCTTTCGTCAAAATTTTTTGAGAAAACCACATTTTAAGGAAATCCTGCATCATGCGAAATTATCTTGTTTTTCCTAAACAACACGTTGTAACTCGAAAAGCTTTTGGGTTGCGTGTATGTTTAAACGTGTGGCCTCTAAAGAGAATGCACAGGAGAGTTTTCTCTCGAAAGAATATGTAAGAATACCACGTTTAAGGTAATACAGTGTTGCAGAGTAAAGACAAATACATACCTATTGGAAACACTTAACGAGAAGAAATAACGCATCTACAAAATTAGCTTGTATCTCCTAAACAACACGTTGTAACTGGAAAAGATTTCATGTGGCGTGTACGTCTAAACATGTAGCCTCAAAAGAGAACCCACAGGAGAATTTTCTTTCGTCAAAATTTGTCAGACAACCACGTTTTAAGGAAATCCCGCATCGTGCGAAATTATTTTGTTTTTCCAAAACAACACGTTGTAACTCGACAAGCTTTGGTGTTGCGTGTATGTCTAAGCATGTAGCCTCAAAAGAGAATGCACAGGAGAGGTTTCTCTCGAAAGAATATGTAAGAAAACCACGATATATGGAAATACAGTGTTGCAGAGTAAAGAAAATATGTACGTATTGGAAACACTTAATGAGAAGAAATAACGCATCTACAAAATTAGCTTGTATCTCCTAAACAACACGTTGTGACTCAAAAGGATTTCATGTGGCGTGTACGTCTAAACGTGTAGCCTCAAAAGAGAACCCACAGGAGTATTTTCTTTCGTCAAAATTTTTCAGAAAACCACGTTTTAAGGAAATCCCGCATCGTGAGAAATTATTTTGTTTTTCGAAAACAACACGTTGTAACTCGAAAAGCTTTGGTGTTGCGTGTATGTCTAAGCATGTAGCCTCAAAAGAGAACGCACAGGAGAGGTTTCTCTCGAAAGAATATGTAAGAAAACCACGATATATGGAAATACAGTGTTGCAGAGTAAAGACAAATATGTACGTATTGGAAACACTTTAGGAGAAGAAATAACGCATGGTATAAAATTAGCTTGTATCTCCTAAACAACACGTTGTGACTCAAAAGGATTTGATGTGGTGTTTACATCTAAACGTGTAGCCTCAAAAGAGAACCCACAGGAGTATTTTCTTTCATCAAAATTTTTTCAGAAAACCACGTTTTAAGGAAATCCCGCATCGTGCGAAATTATTTTGTTTTTGCTAAACAACACGTTGTAACTCGAAAAGCTTTGGTGTTGCGTGTATGTCTAAGCGTGTAGCCTCAAAAGAGAATGCACAGTAGAGTATTCTCTCGAAAGAATATGTAAGAATACCACGTTATAAGGAAATACAGTGTTGCAGAGTAAAGACAGATACATGCGTATTGGAAACACTTTACGAGAAGGAATAATACATCGTACAAAATTAGCTTGTATTTCCTAAACAACACGCTGTAATTCGAAAAGATTTGGTGTGGCGTGTACGTTGAAATGTGTAGCCTCAAAAGAGAACCCACAGGAGAATTTTCTTTCGTCAAAATTTGTCAGAAAACCACGTTTTAAGGAAATCCCGCATCGTGCGAAATTATCTTGTGTTTCCCTAACAACACGTTTTAACTCGAAAAGCTTTGGTGTTGCGTGTATGTCTAAACGTGTGGGCTCAAAGAGAAAGCACAGGAGAGTTTTCTCTCGAAAGAATATATAAGAATACCACGTTATAAGGAAATACAGTGTTGCAGAGTAAAGACAAATACATACGTATTGGAAACACTTTACGAGAAGAAATAACGCATCGTACAAAATTAGCTTGTATCTCCTAAACAACGCGTTGTAACTCGAAAAGATTTGGTGTGGCGTGTAGCCTCAAAAGAGAACCCACAGGAGAATTTTCTTTCGTCAAAATTTGTCAGAAAACCACGTATTAAGGAAATCCCGCATCGTGCGAAATTATCTTGTTTTTCCTAAACAACACGTTGTGACTCAAATAGCTTTGGTTCTGCGTGTATGTCTAAGCGTGTAGCCTCAAAAGAGAACACACAGGAGAGTTTTCTCTAGAAAGAATATGTAAGAATACCACGTTATAAGGAAATACAGTGTTGCAGAGTAAAGACAGATGCATACATATTGGAAACACTTTACGAGAAGAAATAATGCATCGTACAAAATTAGCTTGTATTTACTAAAAAGCACGTGGTTACTCGAAAAGATTTGGTGTGGCATGTACCTCTAAACGTGTAGCATCTAAAGAGAATACACTGGAGAATTTTCTTTGGTCAAAATTTGTCAGAAAACCACATTTTAAGGAAATCCCGCATCGTGCGAAATTATCTTGTTTTTCCTAAACAACAAGTTGTAACTCGAAAAGCTTTGGTGTAGCGTGTATGTCTAAGCGTGTAGCCTCAAAAGAGAATGCACAGGAGAGTTTTCTCTCGAAAGAATATGTAAGAATACCAAGTTATAAGGAAATACAGTGTTGCAGAATAAAGACAATTACATATGTATTGGAAACACTTTACCAGACGAAATATTGCATCGTACAAAATTAGCTTGTTTCTCCTAAACAACACGTCGTAACTCGAAAAGATTTGGTGTGGCGTGTATGTCTAAAAGTGTAGCCTTATAAGAGAACCCACAGTAGAATTTTCTTTGGTCAAAATATGTCAGAAAACCACGTTTTAAGGAAATCCCACATCGTGCGAAATTATCTTGTTTTTCCTAAACAACACGTTGTAACTCAAAAAGCTTTGGTATTGGGTGTATGTCTAAGAATGTAGCCTCAAAAGAGAACGCACAGGAGAGTTTTCTCTCGAAAGAATATGTAGGAATACTACGTTATATGGAAAAACAGTGTTACAGAGTAAAGACAATTATGTACGTATTTGAAACACTTTACGAGAAGAAATAATGCATGGGAAAAAATTAGCTTGTATCTCCTAAACAACACGTAGTAACTCGAAAGGATTTGGTGTGGTGTTTACATCTAAAGGTGTAGCCTCAAAAGAGAACCCACAGGAGAATTTTCTTTCGTCAAAATTTTTTCAGAAAACCACGTTTTAAGGAAATCCGGCATCGTGTGAAATTATCTGGTTTTTCCTAAACAACACGTTGTAACTCGAAAAGCTTTGGTTTTGCATGTATGTCGAAGCGTGTAGCCTCAAAAGAGAACGCAAAAGAGAGTATTCTCTCGAAAGAATATGTAAGAATACCACGTTATAAGGGCATACAGTGTTGCAGAGTAAAGACAGATACATACATATTGGAAACACTTTACGAGAAGGAATGATACATCGTACAAAATTAGCTTGTATTTCCTAAACAACACGTTGTAACGCGAAAAGATTTTGTGTGGCGTGTACGTTGAAACGTGTAGCCTCAAAAGAGAACCCACAGGAGAATTTTCTTTCGTCAAAATATGTCAGAAAACCACGTTTTAAGGAAATCCCGCATCGTGCGAAATTATCTTGTTTTTCCTAAACAACACGTTGTAACTCGAAAAGCTTTGGTGTAAACAACACGTTGTAACTCGAAAAGATTTGGTGTGGTGTTTACATCTAAACGTGTAGCATCAAAAGAGAACCCACAGGAGAATTTTCTTTGGTCAAAATTTTTTCAGAAAACCACGTTTTAAGGAAGTCCTGCATTGTGCGAAATTATCTTGTTTTTCCTAAACAACACGTTGTAACTCGAAAAGCTTTGGTGTTGCGTGTATGTCTAAGCATGTAGCCCAAAAGAGAACGCACAGGAGAGTTTTTCCTCGAAAGAATATGTAAGAATATCACGTTATAAGGAAATACAGTGTTGCAGAGTAAAGACAATTAAGTACATATTGGACACACTTTACAAGAAGAAATAACGCATCGAACAAAATTTCCTTGTATCTCCTAAACAACAAGTTGTAACTCGAAAAGATTTGGTGTGGCGTGTACGTGTAAACCTGTAGCCTCAAAAGACAACGCACAGGAGAACTTTCTTTCGTCAAAATTTGTCAGAAAACCACGTTTTAAGGATATCCCGCATCGTGCAAAATTATCCTGTTTTTCCTAAACAACACGTTGTAACTCGAAAAGCTTTGGTGTTGCGTGTATGTCTAAGCGTGTAGCCTCTAAAGAGAACGCACCGGAGAGTTTTCTCTCGAAAGAACATGTAAGAATACAATGTTATAAGGAAATACAGTGTTGCAGAGTAAAGACAAATACGTAAATATTGGAAACACTTTATGAGAATAAATAATGCATCGTACAAAATTAGCTTGTATCTCCTAAACAACACGTGGTAATTCAAAAGGATATGGTGTGGCGTGCAAGTCTAAACGTGTAGCCTCAAAAGAGAACCCACAGGAGAATTTTCTTTCGTCAAAATTTGTCAGAACACCAAGTTTTAAGGAAATCCCGCATAGTGCGAAATTATCTTCTTTTTCATAAACAACACGTCGTAACTTGACAAGCTTTGGTGTTGCCTGTATGTCTAAGTGGTAGCCTCAAAAGGGAACGCACAGGATAGTTTTCTCTCCAAAAAATGTGTAAGAATACCACGTTATAAGGAAATACAGTGTTGCAGAGTAAAGACAAACACGTACGTATTGGAAACACTTTACGAGAAGAAATAAAGCATCGTACAAAATTAGCTTGTATGTCCTAAACAACACGTGGTAACTCGAAAGGATTAGGTGTGACGTGCACGTCGAAACGTGAAGCCTCTAAAGAGAACTAACAGAATAATTTTCTTTCGTCAAAATTTGTCAGAAAACCATGTTTTAAGGAAATCCGGCATCGTGCGAAAGTATCTTGTTTTTTATAAACAACACGTTGTAACTCAAAAAGCTTTGATGTTGCCTGTATGTCTAAGTGTTTAGCCTCAAAAGGGAATGCACAGGATAGTTTTCTCTCAAAAGAATATGTAAGAATACCACGTTATAAGGAAATACAGTGTTGCAGAGTAAAGACAAATACGTACGTATTGGAAACACTTTACGAGAATTAACGCATTATAAAAAATTAGCTTGTATCTCCTAAACAATACAATGTAACCCGAAAAGATTTGGTGTGACGTGTAGGTCTAAATATGTAGCCTCAAAAGTGAACCCACAGGAGAATTTTCTTTCGTCAAAATTTTTCAGAAAACCAGGTTTTTAGGAAATCCCGCATCATGCGAAATCATCTTCTTTTTCCTAAACAACACGTTGTAACTCGAAAAGCTTTGGTGTTGCGTGTTTGTCTAATCGTGTAGCCTCAAAAGAGAATGCACAGGATTGTTTTCCCTCGAAAAAATATGTAAGAATACCATGTTATAAGGAAATACAGTGTTGCAGAGTAAAGACAAATATGTACGTATTGGAAACACTTTACGAGAAGAAATAACGCATCATACAATATTTGCTTGTGTCTCCTAAACAACACGTTGTAACTGAAAAATATTTGGTGTGGCTCGTACGTCTACACGTGTAGCCTCAAAAGAGAACCTACAGGAGAAATTTCTTTCGTCAAAATTTGTCAGAAAACCACGTTTTAAGGAAATCCCGCTTCGTGCAAAATTATCTTGTTTTTCCTAAACAACATGTTGTACCTCGAAAAGCTTCGGTGTTGCGTGTATGTCTGAGCATGTAGCCTCTAAAGAGAATGCACAGGAGAGTTTTCTCTCGAAAGAACATGTAAGAATACAACGTTATAAGGAAATACAGTGTTGCAGAGTAAAGAAAAATACATATGTATTGGAACCACTTTACGAAAAGAAATAACGCATCATACAAAATTAGCTTGTATCTCTTAAACAACACGTTGTAACTCGGAAGGATTTGGTGTGGCGTGCACGTCTAAACGTGTAGCCTCAAAACAGAAGCCACAGGAGAATTTTCTTTCGTCAAAATTTGTCAGAAAACCACGTTTTAAGGAAATCCCGCATCGTACAAAATTATCTTGTTTTCCATAAACAACATGTTGTAACTCGAAAAGCTTTGGTGTTGCCTGTATGTCTAAGTGTGTAGCCCCAAAAGGGAACGCACAGGATAGTTTTCTCTCGAAGGAATATGTAAGAATACCACGTTATAAGGAAATATAATGCTGCAGTGTAAAGACAAATATGTACTTATTGGAAACACTTTATGAGAAGAATTAATGCATCGTAAAAAATTAGCTTATATCTCCTAAACAACACGTTGTATTTCGAAAAGATTTGGTGTGGCTCATACCTCTACACGTGTAGCCTCAAAAGAGAACCCACAGGAGAACTTTCTTTCGTCAAAATTTTTCAGAAAACCACGTTTTATGGAAATCTCGTATCGTGCTAAATTATCTTGTTTTTCCTAAACAACACATTGTAACTCGAAAAGCTTTGGCGTTGCATGTTTGTCTAAGCGTGCCCCCTCAAAAGAGAACGCACAGGAGAGTTTTCCCTCGAAATAATATGTAAGAATACCATGTTATAAGGAAATACAGTGTAGCAGATTAAAGACAAATAAGTACGTATTAGAAACACTTTACGAGAAGAAATAATGCTTCATACAAAATTAGCTTGTATCTCCTAAACAACACGTGGTAACTTGAAAGGATTTGGTGTGGCGTGTACGTCTAAACGTGTAGCCTCAAAAGAGAACCCACAGGAGAATTTTCTTTATTCAAAATTTTTCAGAAAACCACATTTTAAGGAAATCCGGCATCGTGCGAAATCATCTTCTTTTTCCTAAACAACATGTTGTAACTCGAAAAGCTATGGTGTTTCGTGTATGTGTAAGCGTGGAGCCTCAAAAGAGAAGGCACTGGAGAGTTTTCACTCCAAAGAATATGTAAGAATACCACGTTATAAGGAAATACAATTTTGCAGAGTAAAGACAAATAAGTACATATTGGAAACACTTTATGAGAAGAAATAACACATCTTACAAAATTATCTTGTATCTCCTAAACAACACGTTGTAACTCGAAAGGATTTGGTGTGACGTGTACATCTAAAAGTGTAGCCTCAAACGAGAACACACGGGAGAATTTTCTTTCATCAAAATTTGTCAGAAACCACGTTTTAAGGAAATCTCGCATCGTGCGAAATTATCTTGTTTTTCCTAAACAACACGTTGTAACTCGAAAAGCTTTGGTGTTGCGTGTATGTCTAAGCGTGTAGCCTCAAAAGAGAACGCACAGGAGAGTTTTCTCTCGAAAGAATATGTAAGAATACCACGTTATAAGGAAATAAAGTGTTGCAGAGTAAAGACAACTACGTACGTATTGGAAACACTTTAAGAGAAGAAATAACACATCGTACAAAATTAGCTTGTATCTCCTAAACAACACGTTGTAACTCGAAAAGATTTGGTGTGGCTCGTACCTCTGCACGTGTAGCCTCAAAAGAGAACCCACAGGATAACTTTCTTTCGTCAAAATTTTTCAGACAACCACGTTTTATGGAAATCTCGCATCGTGCAAAATTATCTTGTATTTCCTAAACGACACATTGTAACTCGAAAAGCTTTGGGGTTGCGTGTATGTCTAAGCGTGTAGCCTCTAAAGAGAACGCACAGGAGAGTTTTCTCTCGAAAGAATATGTAAGAATACAACGTTATAAGGAAATACACTGTTGTAGAGTAAAGACAAATAAGTACTTATTGGAAAACTTTACGAGCAGAAGTAACACATCTTACAACATTAGCTTGTATCTCCGAAACAACACGTGGTAACTCGAAAAGATTTGGTGTGCCGTGTACTTCTAAACGTGTAGCCTCAAAAGAGGACCCACAGGAGAATTTTCTTTCGTCAAAATTTTTCAGAAAAGCACGTTTTAAGGAAATCCTGCATCGTGCGAAATCATCTTCTTTTTCCTAAACAACATGTTGTAACTCGAAAAGCTTTGGTGTTGCGTGTATGTGTAAGCATGAAGCCTCAAAAGAGAAGGCACAGGAGAGTTTTCTCTCGAAAGATTATATAAGAATACCACGTTATAAGGAAATACAATTTTGCAGAGTAAAGACAAATAAGTACATATTGGAATGACTTTACAAGAAGAAATAACGCATCGTAAAAAAGTAGCTTGTATCTCCTAAACAACACATTGTAACTCGAAAAGATTTGGTGTGACGTGTACGTCTAAGCGTGTAGCCTCAAAAGGGAACCCACAAGAGACTTTTCTTTCATCAAAATTTGTCAGAAACCACGTTTTAAGGAAATCTCGCATCGTGCGAAATTATCTTGTTTTTCCTAAATAACACGTTATAACTCAAAAAGCTTTGATGTTGCCTGTATGTCTAAGTGTGTAACCTCAAAAGAGAATGCACAGGATAGTTTTCTCTTGAAAGAATATGTAAGAATACCACGTTATAAGGAAATACAATGTTGCAGAGTAAAGACAAATACGTACGTGTTGGAAACACTTTACGAGAAGAATTAACGCACCTTAAAAAATTAGCTTGTATCTCCTAAACAACACGTTGTAACTCGAAAAGATTTGGTGTGGCATGTACGTCTAAACGTGTAGCCTCAAAAGAGAACCTACAGGAGAATTTTCTTTCTTCAAAATTTTTCAAAAAACCACGTTTTAAGGAAATCCCGCATCGTGTGAAATCATCTTCTTTTTCCTAAACAACATGTTGTAACTTGAAAAGCATTGGTGTTGCGTGCATGTGTAAGCGTGGAGCCTCAAAAGAAAAGGCACAGGAGAGTTTTCTCTCGAAAGAATATGTAAGAATACCACGTTATACGGAAATACAATTTTGCAGAGTATATACAAATAAGTACATATTGGAAACACTTACAAGAAGAAATAACGCATCGTACAAAATTAGCTTGTATCTCCTAAACAACACGTTGTAACTCGAAAAGATTTGGTGTGGCGTGTACGTCTAAAAGTGTAGCCTCAAAAGAGAACCCACAGGAGAATTTTATTTCATCAAAATTTGTCAGAAACCAGGTTTTAAGGAAATCTCGCATCGTGCGAAATTATCTTGTTTTTCCTAAACAACACGTTGTAACTCGAAAAGCTTTGGTGTTGCGTGTATGTCTAAGCGTGTAGCCTCAAAAGAGAACGCACAGGATAAAATTCTCCTGTGGGTTCTCTTTTGAGGGTACACGTTTAGACGTACACGCCACAACAAATCCTTTCAAGTTATAACGTGTTGTTTAGGAGATACAAGCTAATTTTGTACTATGTGTTATTTCATCTCGTAAAGTTTAAGTGTTTCCAATAAGTATGTATTTGTCTTTACTCTGCAACACTGTATTTCCTTAAAACGTGGTATTCCTACATATTCTTTCGGGAGAAAACTCTCCTGTGCATTCTCTTTTGAGGCTACACGATTAGAAATACACGCAACACCAAATCCTTTCGAGTTACAAAGTGTTGTTTAGGAAAAACAAGATATTTTCGCACGGTGCGGGATTTCTGTAAAAAGTGGTTTTTGACAAATTTTGACCAAAGAAAAGTCTCCTGTGGGTTCTCTTTTGAGGCTACACGTTTAGACGTACACACCACACCAAATCTTTTCCAGTTACAACGTGTTCTTTAGGAGATACAAGCTAATTTTGCATGATGCTTTATTTCTTCTCGTAAAGTGTTTCCAATAAGTACGTATTTGTCTATATTCTGCTTCACTGTATTTCCTTATAACGCGGTATTCTTACATATTCTTTCGAGAGAAAACTCTCCTGTGCGTTCCCCTTTGAGGCTACGCACTTAGACATACACGCAACACCAAAGCTTTTCAAGTTACAACGTGTTGTTTAGGAAAAACAAGATAATTACGCACGATGCGGGATTTCCTTAATAAGTGGTTTTCTGACAAATTTTGACTAAGGAAAATTCCTCTATGGGTTCTCTTTTGAGGCTACACGTTTAGACGTACAGGCCACACCAAATCTTTTTAAGTTACACCGTGTTGTTTAGGAGATACAAGCTAATTTTGTACGATGCGTTATTTCTTCTCCTAAAGTGTTTCCAATAAGTAAGTATATGTCTTTATTCTGCAACACTGTATTTCCTTATAATGTGGTATTCTTACATATTCTTTATAGAGAAAACTCTCCTGTGCGTTCTCATTTGAGGCTACACGCTTAGACATATACGCAACACCAAAGCTTTTCGAGTTTCACCGTGTTGTTTAGGAAGAACAAGATAATTTTGCAAGATGCGGGATTTCCTAAAAACTTGGTTTTCTGACAAATTTTGACGAAAGAAAATTCTCCTGTGGGTTCTCTTTTGAGGCTACACATTTAGATGTACACGCCACACCAAATCTTTTTGAGTTTCAACGTGTTGTTTAGGAGATACAAGCTAATTTTTTAAGATGCGTTATTTCTTCTCGTAAAGTGTGTCCAATACGTACTTATTTGTCTTTACTCTGCAACACTGTATTTCCTTATAACGTGGTATTCTTACATATTCTTTCGAGAGAAAACTCTCTTGTGTGTTCTCTTTTGAGGCTACACGCTTAGACATACACACAGCACCAAAGCTTTTCGAGTTACAACGTGTTGTTTAGGAAAAACAAGATAATTTCCACGATGCGGGATTTCCATAAAACGTTTTTTTCTGACAAATTTTGACGAAAGAATATTCTCCTGTGAGTTCTCTTTTGAGGCTGCACGTTTAGACGTACACGCCACACCAAATCTTTTCGAGTTACATCGTGTTCTTTAGGAGATACAAGCTAATTTTGTACGATGCGTTATTTCTTCTCGTAAAGTGTTTCCAATACATACGTAATTGTCTTTACTCTGCAACACTGTATTTCCTTATAACGTGGTATTCTTATATATTCTTTCGAGAGAAAACTCTCCTGTGCGTTCTCTTTTGAGGTCACACGTTTAGACATACACGCAACACCAAAGCTTTTCGAGTTACAATGTGTTGTGTAGGAAAAACAAGATAATTTCGCACAATGCGGGATTTACTTAAAACAGGTTGTAATTCGAAAAGCTTTGGTGTTGCGTGTATGTCTAAGCATGTAGCCTCTAAAGAGAACTCACAGGAGAGTTTTTCTCTCGAAAGAATATGCAAGATTACCACGTTATAAGGAAATACAGTGTTGCAGAGTAAAGGCAAATACATACGTATTGGAAACATTTAACCTTTACGAGAAGAAATAACGCATCTTAAAAAATTAGCTTGTATCTCCTAACCAACACGTTGTAACTCGAAAGGATTTGGTGTGGCGTGTAAGTCTAAATGTGTAGCCTCAAAAGAGAACCCACAGGAGAATTTTCTTTCTTCAAAATTTGTCAGAAAACCACGTTTTATGGAAATCCCGCATCGTGCGAAATTATCTTGTTTTTTCGAAACAACACGTTGTAACTCAAAAAGCTTTGTTGTTGTGTGTATGTCTAAGCGTGTAGCCTCAAAAGAGAATGCAAAGGAGAGTTTTTACTCGAAAGAATATGTAAGAATACCACGTTATTATGAAACACAGTGTTGTAGAGTAAAGACAAATACGTATTGGAAAAACTTTAGGAGAAGAAATAACGCATCGTAAAAAATTAGCTTGTATCTCCTAAACAACACGTTGTAACTTAAAAAGATTTGGTGTGGCCTGTACATCTAAACGTGTAGCCTCAAAAGAGAACCCACAGGAGAATTTTCTTTTGTCAAAATTTTCCAGAAAACCACGTTTTAAGGAAATCCCGCATCGTGCGTAATTATCTTGTTTTTCCTAATCAACACGTTGTAACTCGAAAAGCTTTGGTGTTTGGTGTATGTCTAAGCGTGTAGCCCCAAAAGAGAACGCACAGGAGAGTTTTCTCTCGAAAGAATATGTAAGAATACCACGTTATAAGGAAATACAGTGTGGCAGAGTAAAGACAAATACGTACGTATTGGAAGCACTTTATGAGAGAAATAACGCATCTTGCAAAATTAGCTTGTATGTCCTAAACAACACGTTGTAACTCAAAAAGATTTGGTGTGGCGTGTTCGTCTAAAAGTGTAGCCTCAAAAGAGAACCCACAGGAGAGTTTTCTTTCGTCAAAATTTGTCAGAAAACCACGTTTTAAGGAAATCCCGCATCTTGCGAAATTATCTTGTTTTTCCTAAACAACACGTTGTAACTAGAAAAGCTTTGGTGTTGCGTGTATGTCTAAGCATGCAGCCTCAAAAGAGAATGCACAGGAGAGTTTTCTCTCGAAAGAATATGTAAGAATGCCACGTTATAAGGAAATATATTGCTGCAGAGTAAAGACATATACGTACTTAATGGAAACACATTATGAGTAGAAATAAGGCATGGTACAAAATTAGCTTGTATCTCTGAAACAACACGTGGTAACTCAAAAAGATTTGGTGTGGCATGTACGTCTGAAAGTGTAGCCTCAGAAGAGAACCCACAGGAGAATTTTCTAACGTCAAAATTTGTCAGAAAACCACGTTTTAAGGAAATCCCGCATCGTGCGTAATTATCTTGTTTTTCCTAATCAACACGTTGTAACTCGAAAAGCTTTGGTGTTGCGTGTATGTCTAAGCGTGTAGCCTCCAAAGAGAACGCACAGGATAGTTTTCTCTCAAAAAAATATGTAAGAAAACCATGTTATAAGGAAATAAAGTGTTGCAGAGTAAAGACAAATACGTACTTATGGGAAACACTTTACGAGAAGAAATAACGCATCATGTAAAATTAGCTTGTATCTCCTAAACAACACGCTGTAACTCGAAAAGATTTGGTGTGGCGTGTAGGTCTAAACGTGTAGCCTCAAAAGAGAACCCACAGGAGAGTTTACTTTTGTCAAAATTTGTCAAAAACCACGTTTTAAGGAAATCCCGCATCGTGCGAAATTATCTTGTTTTTCCTAAACAACATGTTGTAACTCGAAAAGCATTGGTGTTGCGTGTATGTCTAAGCATGTAGCCTCAAAAGAGAACGCACAGGAGAGTTTTCTCCCGAAAGAATATGTAGGAATACCACGTTATAAGGAAATACAGTGTTGCAGAGTAAAGACAAATACATACTTATTGGAAACACTTAAACTTAACGAGTAGAAATAACACATAGTACAAAATTAGCTTGTATCTCCTAAACAACACGTTATAACTCGAAAGGATTTGGTGTGGCTTGTACGTCTCAATGTGTACCCTCAAAAGAGAACCCACGGGAGAATTATCTTTTGTCAAAATTTGTCAGAAAACCAAGTTTTAAGGAAATCGCGCATCATGCGAAATTATCTTGTTTTTCCTAAACAACACGTTTTAACTCGAAAAGCTTTGGTGTTGCATGTATGTCCAAGCGTGTAGCCTCCAAAGAGAACGCACAGGAGAGTTTTCTCTCGAAAGAATATGTAAGAATACCACGTTATAAAGAAATACAGTGTTGCAGAGTAAAGGCAAATACATACGTATTGGAAACACTTAAACTTTACGAGAAGAAATAACGCATCTAAAAAAATTAGCTTGTATCTCCTAAACAACACGTTGTATCTCAAAAAGATTTGGTGTGGCGTGTACATCTAAACGTGTAGCCTCAAAAGAGAACCCACAGGAGAATTTTCTTTCGTCAAAATTTGTCAGAAAACCACGTTTTATGGAAATCCCGCATCGTGCGAAATTATCTTTTTTTTTTCGGAAACAACATGTTGTAACTCGAAAAGCTTTGTTGTTGCATGTATGTCTAAGCGTGTAGCCTCAAAAGAGAATGCAAAGGAGAGTTTTGTCTCGAAAGAATATGTAAGAATACCACGTTATTAGGAAACACAGTGTTGTAGAGTAAAGACAAATACGTATTGGAAAAACTTTACGAGAAGAAATAAAGCATAGTACAAAATTAGCTTGTATCTCCTAAACAACACGTTGTAACTTACAAAGATTTGGTGTGGCCTGTACGTCTAAACGTGTAGCTTCAAAAGAGAACCCACAGGAGAATTTTCTTTCGTCAAAATTTTTCAGAAAACCACGTTTTAAGGAAATCCCGCATCGTGCGCAATTATCTTCTTTTTCCTAAACAACACGTTGTAACTCGAAAAGCTTTGGTGTTGCGTCTGTGTCTAAGCGTGTAGCCTCAAAAGAGAACGCATAGGAGAGTTTTCTCTCAAAAGAGTATGTAAGAATACCACTTTATAAGGAAATACAGTGTTGCAGAGTTAAGGCAAATACGTATGTATTGGAAACACTTTACCAGAAGAAATAACGCAACGTACAAAATTAGCTTGTATCTCCTAAACAACAAGTTGTAACTCGAAAAGATTTGGTGTGGCGTGTACGTCTAAACGTGTAGCATCAAAAGAGAACCCACAGGAGAATTTTCTTTCGTCAAAACTTTTCAGAAAACCACGTTTTACGGAAATCCCGCATCCTGTGAAATTATCTTGTTTTTCCTAAACAACACGTTGTAAATCGAAAAGCTTTGGTGTTGCGTGTATGTCTAAGCGTGTAGCCTCAAAAGAGAACGCACAGGAGAGTTTTTTCTCGATAGAATTTGTAAGGATACCACGTTATAAGGAAATACAATGTTGCAGAATAAAGACAAATACGTATGTATTGGAAACCCATAAACTTTACGAGATGAAATAAAGCATCGTACAAAATTAGCTTGTATCTCCTAAACAACACGTTGTAACTCGAAAAGATTTGGTGTGGCGTGTACGTCTAAACGTGTAGCCTCAAAAGAGAACCCACAGGAGAATTTTCTTTCATCAAAATTTTTCAGAAAACCACGTTTTAAGGAAATCCCGCATCGTGAAAAATTATCTTGTTCTTCCTAAACAACACGTTTTAACTCGAAAAGCTTTGGTGTAGGGTGTATGTCTAAGCGTGCAGCCTCAAAAGAGAACGCACAGGAGAGTTTTCTCTCGAAAGAATATGTAAGAATACCACGTTATAAGGAAACATATTGCTGCAGAGTAAAGACGTATACGTACTTATTGGAAACACATTATGAGAAGAAATAGCACATGGTACAAAATTAGCTTGTATCTCCAAAACAACACGTGGTAACTCAAAAAGATTTGGTGTGGCGTGTACTTCTGAACATGTAGCCTCAAAAGAGAACCCACAGGAGAAATTTCTTACGTCAAAATTTGTCAGAAAACCACGTTTTAAGGAAATCCCGCATCGGGCGAAATTATCTTGTTTTTCCTAATCAACACGTTGTAACTCGAAAAGCTTTGGTGTTGCGTGTATGTCTAAGCGTGTAGCTTCCAAAGAGAACGCACAGGATAGTTTTCTCTCGAAAGAATATGTAAGAATACCACGTGATAAGGAAATACAGTGTTGCAGAGTAAAGACAAATACATACTTATTGGAAACACTTTACAAGAAGAAATAACGCATCATGCAAAATTAGCTTGTATCTCCTAAACAACACGCTGTAACTCGAAAAGATTTGGTGTGGCGTGTACGTCTAAACGTGTAGCCTCAAAAGAGAACCCACAGGAGAGTTTTCTTTTGTCAAAATTTGTCAAAAACCACGTTTTAAGGAAATCCCGCATCGTGCGAAATTATCTTGTTTTTCCTAAACAACATGTTGTAACTCGAAAAGCATTGGTGTTGCGTGTATGTCTAAGCGTGTAGCCTCAAAAGAGAACGCACAGGAGAGTTTTCTCCCGAAAGAATATGTAGGAATACCACGTTATAAGGAAATACAGTGTTGCAGAGTAAAGACAAATACATACTTATTGGAAACACTTAAACTTAACGAGTAGAAATAACACATAGTACAAAATTAGCTTGTATCTCCTAAACAACACTTTATAACTCGAAAGGATTTGGTGTGGCTTGTACGTCTAAACGTGTACCCTCAAAAGAGAACCCACAAGAGAATTTTCTTTCGTCAAAATTTGTCAGAAAACCATGTTTTAAGGATATCCCGCATCGTGCGAAATTATCTTGTTTTTCCTAAACAACACGTTGTAACTCGAAAAGCTTTGGTGTTGCGTGTATGTCTATGCGTGTAGCCACTTAAGAGAACACACAGGAGATTTTTCTCTCCAAAGAACATGTAAGAATACCACGTTATAAGGAAATACAGTGTTTCAGAGTAAAGGCAAATACTTACTTATTGGAAACACTTTAGGAGAAGAAATAACGCATCGTAAAAAATTAGCTTGTATCTCCTAAACAACACGTGGTAACTCGAAAGGATTTGGTGTGGCCTGCACTTCTAAACGTGAAGCCTCAAAAGAGAACCCACAGGAGAATTTTCTTTCGTCAAAATTTGTCAGAAAACCACGTTTTAAGGAAATCCCACATTGTGTGAAATTATCTTCTTTTTCATAAACAACACGTTGTAACTCGAAAAGCTTTGGTGTTGTGTGTATGTCTAAGCGTGTAGCCCAAAAGAGAACGCACAGGAGACGTTTCCCTCAAAAGAATATGTAAGAATACCATGTTATAAGGAAATACAGTGTTGCAGAGTAAAGACAAATAAGTACGTATTGGGAAACTTTACGAGCAGAAGTAACACATCTTACAAAATTAGCTTGTATCTCCGAAACAACATGTTGTAACTCGAAAAGATTTGGTGTTCCGTGTACGTCTAAATGTGTAGCCTCAAAAGAGAACCCACAGGAGAATTTTCTTTCTTCAAAATTTTTCAGAAAACCACGTTTTAAGGAAATCCCGCATCGTGCGAAATCATCTTCTTTTTCCTAAGCAACATGTTGTAACTCGAAAAGCTTTGGTGTTGCGTGTATGTGTAAGCGTGGAGCCTCAATAGAGAAGGCACAGGAGAGTTTTCTCTCGAAAGAATATGTAAGAATACCACGTTATAAGGAAATACAATTTTGCAGAGTAAAGACAAATAAGTACATATTGGAAACACTTTACAAGAAGAAATAACGCATCGTAAAAAATTAGCTTGTATCTCCTAAACAACACGTTGTAACTCGAAAAGATTTGGTGTGACATGTACGTCTAAGCGTGTAGCCTCAAAAGGGAACCCACAAGAGAATTTTCTTTCATCAAAATTTGTCAGTAACCACGTTTTAAGGATATATCGCATCGTGCGAAATTATCTTGTTTTTCCTAAATAACACGTTATAACTCAAAAATCTTTGGTGTTGCGTGTATGTCTAAGGGTGTAACCTCAAAAGAGAATGCACAGGATAGTTTTCTCTAGAAAGAATATGTAAGAATACCACGTTATAAGGAAATACAATGTTGCAGAGTAAAGACAAATACGTACGTATTGGAAACACTTCACGAGAAGAATTAACGCATCGTAAAAAATTAGCTTGAATCTTCTAAACAACACCTTGTATCTCGAAAAGATTTGGTGTGGCATGTACGTCTAAACGTGTAGCCTCAAAAGAGAACCTACAGGAGAATTTCCTTTCTTCAAAAATTTTCAGAAAATCACGTTTTAAGGAAATCCCGCATCGTGCGAAATCTTCTTCTTTTTCCTAAACAACATGTTGTAACTCGAAAAGCTTTGGTGTTGCGTGTATGTGTAAGCGTGGAGCCTCAAAAGAGAAGGCAAAGGAGAGTTTTCTCTCGAAAGAGTATGTAAGAATACCACGTTATAAGGAAATACAATTTTGCAGAGTAAAGACAAATAAATACATATTGGAAACACTTTAGGAGAAGAAATAACGCATCGTTCAAAATTACCTTGTATCTCCTAAACAACACGTTGTAACTTGAAAAGATTTGGTGTGACGTGTACGTCTAAAAGTGTAGCCTCAAAAGAGAACCCACAGGAGAATTTTCTTTCATCAAAATTTGTCAGAAACCACGTTTTAAGGAAATCTCGCATCGTGCGAAATTATCTTGTTTTTCCTAAACAACACGTTGTAACTCGAAAACCTTTGGTGTTGCGTGTATGTCTAAGCGTGTAGCCTCAAAAGAGAACTCACAGGAGAGTTTTCTCTCGAAAGAATATGTAAAAATACCACGTTATAAGGAAATACAGTGTTGCAGAGTAAAGACAAATAGTATTGGAAACACTTTAAGAGAAGAAATAATGCATCGTACAAAATTAGCTTGTATCTCCTAAACAACACGTTGTTACTCGAAAAGATTTGGTGTGGCTCGTACCTCTACATGTGTAGCCTCAAAAGAAAATCCACAGGAGAACTTTCTTTCGTCAACATTTTTCAGACAACCACGTTTTATGGAAATCTCACATCATGCGAAATTATCTTGTTTTTCCTAAACAGCACATTGTAACTTGAAAAGCTTTGGTGTTGCGTGTATGTCTAAGTGTGTAGCCTCTAAAGAGAACGCACAGTAGAGTTTTCTCTCCAAAGAATATGTAAGAATACCACGTTATAAGGAAATAAAGTGTTGCAGAGTAAAGACAAATACGTACATATTGGAAACACTTTACGAGAAGAAATAACGCATCATACAAAATTAGCTTGTATCTCCTAAACAACACGTGGTAACTCGAAAGGAATTGGTGTGGCGTGTACGTCTACACATGTAGCCCCAAAAGAAAACCCACTGAAGAATTTTCTTTCGTCAAATTTTTCAGAAAACTACGTTTTAAGGAAATCCTGCATCGTGCGAAATTATCTTGTTTTTCATAAACAACACATTGTAACTCGAAAAGGTTTGGTGTTGCCTCTTTGTCTAAGTGTGTAGCCGCAAAAGTGAAAGCACGGGATAGTTTTCTCTCGAAAGAATATGTAAGAATACCACGTTATAAGGAAATACAGTGTTGCAGAGTAAAGACAAATATGTAAGTCTTGGAAACACTTTATGAGAATAATTAACACATCCTACAAAATTAGCTTGTATCTCCGAAACAACACGTTGTAACTCGAAAAGATTTGGTGTGGCATGTTCGTCTAAACGTGTAGCCTCAAAAGAGAAACCACAGGAGAATTTTCTTTCATCAAAATTTTTCAGAAAACCACACTTCAAGGAAATCCCCCATCGTGCGAAATCATCTTCTTTTTCCTAAACAACATGTTGTAACTCGAAAAGCTTTGGTGTTGCGTGTATGTGTAAGCGTGTAGCCTCAAAAGAGAAGGCACAGGAGAGTTTTCTCTTGAAAGATTATGTAAGAATACCACGTTATAAGGAAATACAATTTTGCAGAGAAAAGACAAATAAGTACTTATTGGAAACCCTTTACGAGAAGAAATAACACATCGTACAAAATTAGCTTGTATCTCCTAAACAACACGTTGTAACTCGAAAAGATTTGGTGTGACATGTACGTCTAAAGGTGTAGCCTCAACAGAGAACCCACAAGAGAATTTTCTTTCATCAAAATTTGTCAGAAACCAGGTTTTAAGGAAATCTCGCATCTTGCGAAATTATCTTGTTTTTCCTAAACAACACATTGTAACTCGAAAAGCTTTGGTGTTGCGTGTGTGTCTAAGCGTGTAACCTCAAAAGAGAACGCACAGGATAGTTTTATTTCGAAAGAATATGTAAGAATACCACGTTATAAGGAAATACAATGTTGCAGAGTAAAGACAAATACGTACTGGAAACACTTTACGAGACGAATTAACGCATCGAAAAAATTAGCTTGTATCTCCTAAACAACACATTGTAACTCGAAAAGATTTGGTATGGCATGTACGTCTAAACGTGTAGCCTCGAAAGAGAACCCACAGGAGAATTTTCTTTCTTCAAAATTTTTCAGAAAACCACGTTTTAAGGAAATCCCGCATCATGCGAAATCATCTTCTTTTTCCTAAATAACAGGTTGTAACTCGAAAAGCTTTGGTGTTGCGTGTATGTGTAAGTGAGGAGCCTCAAAAGAGAAGGCACAGGAAAGTTTTCTCTCGAAAGAATATGCAAGAATACCACATTATAAGGAAATACAATTTTGCAGAGTAAAGACAAATAAGTACTTATTGGAAACACTTTAGGAGAAGAAATTACGCATCGTACAAAATTAGCTTGTATCTCCTAAACAACAGGTTGTAACTTGAAAGGATTTGGTGTGACGTGTATGTCTCAACGTGTAGCCTCAAAAGAGAACCCATGAAGATCCAGAAATGAAACCACACACCTATGGCCACTTGATCCTCGACAAAGAGGCTGAAAACATCCAATGGAAAAAAGATAGCCTTTTCAACAAATGGTGCTGGTTCAACTGGAGGTCAGCATGCAGAAGAATGCGACTTGATCCATCCTTGTCTCCTTGTACTAAGCTCAAATCCAAATGGATCAAGGACCTCCACATAAAGCCAGACACTCTGAAGCTAATAGAAAAGAAACTGGGGAAGACCCTTGAGGACATCGGTACAGGGAGAAAGTTTCTGAACAGAACACCAATAGCGTAAGCTCTAAGAGCAAGAATTGACAAATGGGACCTCATAAAGATACAAAGTTTCTGTAAGACAAAGGACACCATCAAGAGGACAAATCGGCAACCAACAAATTGGGAAAAGATCTTCACCAATCCTACATCAGATAGAGGGCTAATATCCAATATATATAAAGAACTCAAGAAGTTAGACTCCAGAAAACCGAACAATCCTATTAAAAAATGGTGTACAGAGTTAAACAAAGAATTCACACCTGAAGAACTTCGGATGGCGTAGAAGCATCTTAAAAAATGCTCAACTTCATTAGTCATTAGGGAAATGCAAATCAAAACAACCCTGAGATTTCATCTTACACCAGTCAGAATGGCTAAGATTAAAAATTCAGGAGACAGCAGGTGTTGGAGAGGGTGTGGAGAAAGAGGAACACTCCTCCACTGCTGGTGGGGCTGCAAATTGGTACAACCACTCTGGAAATCAGTCTGGCGGTTCCTCCGAAAACTGGGCACCTCACTTCCAGAAGATCCTGCTATACCACTCCTGGGCATATACCCAGAGGATTCCCCACCATATAATAAGGATACATGTTCTACTATGTTCATAGCAGCCCTATTTATAATTGCCAGATGCTGGAAAGAATCCAGGTATCCCTCAACAGAAGAGTGGATACAAAAAATGTGGTATATCTAAACAATGGACTACTATTCAGCCATTAGAAACAATGAATTCATGAAATTCTTAGGCAAATGGATGGAGCTAGAGAGCATCATACTAAGTGAGGTAACCCAGACTCAAAAGGTGAATCATGGTATGCACTCACTAATATGTGGTTATTAACCTAGAAAACTGGAATACCCGAAACATAATCCACACATCAAATGAGGTACAAGGAGAAAGGAGGACTGGCCCCTGGTTCTGGAGAGACTCAGTGAAACAGTATTCGGCAAAACCAGAACAGGGAAATGGGAAGGGGTGGGTGGGAGGACAGGGAAAGAGAAGGGGACTTAAGGGACTTTCGGGGAGTGGGGGGCTAGAAAAGGGGAAATCATTTGAAATGTAAATAAATTATATCGAATAAAAAAAGAAAGAAAAAAAAAAAGAGAACCCACAGGAGAACTTTCTTTCGTCAAATTTTTTCAGAAAACCACGTTTTATGGAAATCTCGCATCGTGCGAAATTATCTTGTTTTTCCTAAACAACACTTTGTAACTCGAAAAGCTTTGGTGTTGCGTGTATGTCTAAGCGTGTAGCCCAAAAGAGAATGCACAGGAGAGTTTTCCCTCGAAAGAATATGTAAGAATACCACGTTATAAGGAAATACAGTGTTGCAGAGTAAAGACAAATACTTATGTATTGGAAACACTTTACGAGAAGAAATAACGCATCGTACAAAATTAACTTGCATCTCCTAAACAACAAGTTGTAACTCAAAAAGATTTGGTGTGGCATGTACGTCTAAACCTGTAGCCTCAAAAGACAATGCACAGGAGAACTTTCTTTCGTCAAAATTTGTCAGAAAACCACGTTTTAAGGATATCTGCATCGTGCAAAATTATCTTGTTTTTCCTAAACAACACGTTGTAACTCGAAAAGCTTTGGTGTTGCGTGTATGTGTGAGCATGTCGCCTCTAAAGAGAATGCACAGGAAAGTTTTCTCTCGCAAGAACATGTAAGAATTCAACATTATAAGGAAATACAATGTTGCAGAGTAAAGACAAATACGTAAGTTTGGAAACACTTTATGAGAAGAAATAAAGCATCGTACAAAATTAGCTTGTATCTCCTAAACAACACGTGGTAACTCGATAGGATTCGGTGTGGCGTGTACCTCTAAACGTGTAGCGTCAAAAGAGTACCCACAGGAGAATTTTCTTTCGTCAAAATTTGTCAGAACACCACGTTTTAAGGAAATCCCGCATCGTGGAAATTATCTTGTTTTTCATAAACAACAAGTTGTAACTCGAAAAGCGTTGATGTTGCCTGTATGTCTAAGTGTGTAGCCTCAAAAGGGAACGCACAGGATAGTTTTCTATCAAAAGAATATGTAAGAATACCACGTTATAAGGATATACAATGTTGCAGAGTAAAGACAAATACGTATGTGTTGGAAACACTTTACGAGAAGAATAAACACATCGTAAAAAATTAGCTTGTATCTCCTAAACAACACGTTGTAACTCGACAAGATTTGGTGTGGCATGTACGTCTAAATGTGTAGCCTCAAAAGAGAACCCACAGGAGAATTTTCTTTTGTCAAAATTTTTCAGAAAACGATGTTTTAAGGAAATCCCGCATCATGCGAAATCATCTTCTTTTTCCTAAACAACATGTTGTAACTTGAAAAGCTTTGGTGTTGCGTGTATGTGTAAGTGTGGAGCCGCAAAAGAGAAAGCACAGGAGAGTTTTCTCTCGAAAGAATATGCAAGAATACCACGTTATAAGGAAATACAATTTTGCAGAGTAAAGACAAATAAGTACTTATTGGAAACACTTTATGAGAAGAAATAACGCATCATACAAAATTAGCTTGTATCTCCTAAACAACACGTTGTAACTTGAAAAGATTTGGTGTGACGTGTTTGTCTCAACGTGTAGCCTCAAAAGAGAACCCACAGGAGAACTTTCTTTCGTCAAATTTTTTTCAGAAAACCACGTTTTATGGAAATCTCGCATCGTGCGAAATTATCTTGTTTTTCCTAAACAACACGTTGTAACTCGAAAAGCTTTGGCGTTTCGTGTATGTCTAAGCGTGTAGCCCAAAAGAGAATGCACAGGAGAGTTTTCCCTCGAAAGAATATGTAAGAATACCACGTTATAAGGAAATACAGTGTTGCAGAGTAAAGACAATTAAGTACATATTGGAAACACTTTATGAGAAGAAATAACGCATCGTACAAAATTAACTTGTATCTCCTAAACAACACGTTGTAACTCGAAAAGCTTTGGTGTTGCGTGTATGTCTAAGCGTGTAGCATCAAAAGAGAACTCACAGGAGAGTTTTCTCTTGAAAGAATATGTAAGAATACCACGTTATAAGGAAATACAGTGTTGTAGAGTAAAGACAAATACTTATGTATTGGAAACACTTTACAAGAAGAAATAACGCATCGTAAAAAATTTGCTTGTATCTCCTAAACAACAGGTTGTAACTCAAAAAGATTTGGTGTGGCATGTATGCCTAAACCTGTAGCCTCAAAAGACAATGCACAGGAGAACTTTCTTTCGTCAAAATTTGTCAGAAAACCACGTTTTAAGGATATCTGCATCGTGCAAAATTATCTTGTTTTTCCTAAACAACACGTTGTAACTCGAAAAGCTTTGGTGTTGCGTGTATGTGTGAGCATGTAGCCTCTAAAGAGAATGCACAGGAAAGTTTTCTCTCGCAAGAACATGTAAGAATTCAACATTATAAGGAAATACAGTGTTGCAGAGTAAAGACAAATACGTAAGTTTGGAAACACTTTACGAGAAGAAATAAAGCATCGTACAAAATTAGCTTGTATCTCCTAAACAACACGTAGTAACTCGATAGGATTTGGTGTGGCGTGTACCTCTAAACGTGTAGCGTCAAAAGAGTACCCACAGGAGAATTTTCTTTCGTCAAAATTTGTCAGAACACCACGTTTTAAGGAAATCCCGCATCGTGCGAAATTATCTTGTTTTTCATAAACAATACGTTGTAACTCGAAAAGCTTTGGTGTTGCGTGTATGTCTGAGCATGTAGCCTCTAAAGAGAATGCACAGGAGAGTTTTCTCTCGAAAGAACATGTAAGAATACAACGTTATAAGGAAATACACTGTTGCAGAGTAAAGACAAATACATACGTATTGGAACCACTTTACGAAAAGAAATAACGCATCATACAAAATTAGCTTGTATCTCTTAAACAACACGTGGTTACTCGAAAGGATTTGGTGTGGCGTGCACGTCTAAACGTGTAGCCTCAAAAGAGAAGCCACAGGAGAATTGTCTTTCGTCAAAATTTGTCAGAAAACCTCGTTTTAAGGAAATCCCGCATCGTGCAAAATTATCTTTTTTTTCCATAAACAACACGTTGTAACTCGAAAAGCTTTGGTGTTGCCTGTATGTCTAAGTGTGTAGCCTCAAAAGGGAACGCACAGGATAGTTTTCCCTCGAAGGAATATGTAAGAATACCACGTTATAAGGAAATATAATGTTGCAGTGTAAAGACAAATATGTACTTATTGGAAACACTTTACGAGAAGAATTAACGCATCGTAAAAAATTAGCTTATATCTCCTAAACAACACGTTGTAATTCGAAAAGATTTGGTGTGGCTCGTACCTCTACACGAGTAGCCACAAAAGAGAACCCACAGGAGAACTTTCTTTCGTCAAAATTTTTCAGAAAACCACATTTTATGGAAATCTCGCATCGTGCTAAATTATCTTGTTTTTCCTAAACAACACATTGTAACTCGAAAAGCTTTGGCGTTGCGTGTTTGTCTAAGCGTGTCCCCTCAAAAGAGAACGCACAGGAGAGTTTTCCCTCGAAATAATATGTAAGAATACTATGTTATAAGGAAATACAGTGTTGCAGATTAAAGACAAATAAGTACGTATTGGAAACACTTTACGAGAAGAAATAATGCATCGTACAAAATTAGCTTGTATCTCCTAAACAACACGTGGTAACTCGAAAGGATTTGGTGTGGCATGTACGTCTAAACGTGTAGCCTCAAAAGAGAACCCACAGGAGAATTTTCTTTATTCAAAATTTTTCAGAAAACCACGTATTAAGGAAATCCCGCATCGTGCGAAATCATCTTCTTTTTCATAAACAACATGTTGTAACTCGAAAAGCTATGGTGTTGCGTGTATGTGTAAGCGTGGAGCCTCAAAAGAGAAGGCACTGGAGAGTATTCTCTCGAAAGAATATGTAAGAATACCACATTATAAGGAAATACAATTTTGCAGAGTAAAGACCAATAAGTACATATTGGAAACACTTTACGAGAAGAAATAACGCATCTTACAAAATTATCTTGTATCTCCTAAACAACACGTTGTAACTCAAAAAGATTTGTTGTGACGTGTACGTCTAAAAGTGTAGCCTCAAACGAGAACCCACAGGAGAATTTTCTTTCATCAAAATTTGTCAGAAACCACGTTTTAAGGAAGTCTCGCATCGTGCGAAATTATCGTGTTTTTCCTAAACAACACGTTGTAACTCGAAAAGCTTTGGTGTTGCGTGTATGTCTACGCGTGTAGCCTCAAAGGAGAACGCACAGGAGAGTTTTCTCTCGAAAGAATATGTAAGAATACCACGTTATAAGGAAATACAGTGTTGCAGAGTAAAGACAACTACGTACGTATTGGAAACACTTTAAGAGAAGAAATATCGCATCCTAGAAAATTAGCTTGTATCTCCTAAACAACACGTAGTAACTCGAAAAGATTTGGTGTCGCTCGTACCTCTACACGTGCAGCCTCAATAGAGAACCCACAGGAGAACTTTGTTTCGTCAAAATTTTTCAGAAAACCACGTTTAATGGAAATCTCGTATCGTGCGAAATTATCTTGTTTTTCCTAAACAACACGTTGTAACTCCAAAAGCTTTGGCGTTGCGTGTTTGTCTAAGCGTGTAACCTCAAAAGAGAATGCACAGGATTGTTTTCCCTCGAAAGAATATGTAAGAATACCACGTTATAAGGAAATACAGTGTTGCAGAGTAAAGACAAATAAGTACGTATTGGAAACACTATATGAGAAGAAATAACGCATTGTACAATATTTGCTTGTATCTCCTAAACAACACGTTGTAACTCAAAAATATTTCGTGTGGCTCGTATATCTACACGTTTAGCCTCAAAAGAGAACCCACAGGAGAACTTTCTTTCTTCAAAATTTGTCAGAAAACCACGTTTAAGGAAATCCCGCATCGTGCAAAATTATCTTGTTTTTCCTAAACAACACGTTGTAACTCGAAAAGCTTTGGTGTTGCGTGTGTGTCTGAGCATGTAGCCTCTAAAGAGAATGCACAGGAGAGTTTCCTCTCGAAAGAACATGTAAGAATACAACGTTATAAGGAAATACAGTGTTGCAGAGTAAAGACAAATACGTACATATTGGAAACACTTTACGAGAAGAAATAACGCATCATACAAAATTAGCTTGTATCTCCTAAACAACACGTGGTAACTCGAAAGGATTTGGTGTGGCGTGTACATCTAAACGTGTAGCCTCAAAAGAGAACCCACAGGAGAATTTTCTTTGGTCAAAATTTGTCAGAAAACCACGTTTTATGGAAATCTCGCATCATGCCAAATTATCTTGTTTTTCCTAAACAACACATTGTAACTCGAAAAACTTTGGCGTTGCATGTTTGTCTAAGCGTGTAGCCTCAAAAGAGAACGCACAGGAGAGTTTTCCCTCGAAATAATATGTAAGAATACCACGTTATAAGGAAATACAGTGTTGCAGAGTAAAGACAAATAAGTACGTATCGGAAACACTTTACAAGAAGAAATAACGCATCGTACAAAATTAGCTTGTATCTCCTAAACAACACGTGGTAACTCGAAAGGATTTGGTGTGGCATGTACGTCTAAATGTGTAGCCTCAAAAGAGAACCCACAGGAGAATTTTCTTACTTCAAAATTTTTCAGAACACCTCGTTTTAAGGAAATGCCGCATCGTGCGAAATCATCTTCTTTTTCCTAAACAACATGTTGTAACTCGAAAAGCTTTGGTGTTGCGTGTGTGTGTAAACGTGTAGCCTCAAAAGAGAAGGCACAGGAGAATTTTCTCTCGAAAGAATATGTAAGAATATCACGTTATAAGGAAATACAGTTTTGCAGAGTAAAGACAAATAAGTACATATTGGAAACACTTTACGAGAAGAAATAACGCATCGTACAAAATTAGCTTGTATCTCCTAAACAACACGTTGTAACTCGAAAAGATTTGGTGTGACCTGTAAGTCTAAAAGTGTAGCCTCAAACGAGAACCGACAGGAGAATCTTCTTTCATCAAAATTTGTCAGAAACCACGTTTTAAGGAAATCTCACATCGTACGAAATTATCTTGTTTTTCCTAAACAACACGTTGTAACTCGAAAAGCTTTTGTGTTGCGTGTATGTGTAAGCGTGTAGCCTCAAAAGAGAAGGTACAGGAGAATTTTCTCTCGAAAGAAGATGTAAGTATATCACGTTATAAGGAAATACAAATTTGCAGAGTAAAGACAAATAAGTACATATTGGAAACACTTTACGAGAAGAAATAACGCATCATACAAAATTAGCTTGTATCTCCTAAACAACACGTTGTAACTGGAAAAGATTTGGTGTGACGTGTAAGTCTAAAAGTGTAGCCTCAAACGAGAACCCACAGGAGAATCTTCTTTCATCAAAATTTGTCAGAAACCAAGTTTTAAGGAAATCTCGCATCGTACGAAATTATCTTGTTTTTCCTAAACAACACGTTGTAACTCGAAAAGCTTTGGTGTTGCGTGTATGTCTAAGCGTGTAGCCTCAAAAGAGAGCACACAGGAGAGTTTTCGCTCGAAAGAATATGTAAGAATACCACGTTATAAGGAAATACTGTGTTGCAGAGTAAAGACAAACACTATTGGAAACACTTTAAGAGAAGAAATAAGGCAACGAAAAAATTAGCTTGTATCTCCTAAACAACAAGTTGTAACTCGAAAAGATTTAGTGTGACTCGTACCTCTACACGTGTAGTCTCAAAAGAGAACCCACAAGAGAACTTTGTTTCGTCAAAATTTTTCAGAAAACCACGTTTTATGGAAATCTCGCATCCTGTGAAATTATCTTGTTTTTCCTAAACAACACATTGTAACTTGAAAAGCTTTGGCGTTGCGTGTATGTCTAAGCGTATGGCCTCTAAAGAGAACGCACAGGAGAGTTTTCTCTTGAAAGAATATGTAAGAATACAACGTTATAAGGAAATACAGTGTTGCAGAGTAAAGACAAATACGTACTTATTGGAAACACTTTACGAGAAGAAATAACGAATCATACACAATTAGCTTGTATCTCCTAAACAACACGTGGTAAATCGAAAGAATTTGGTGTGGCGTGTACGTCTAAACGTGTAGCCTCAAAAGAGAACCCACTGAAGAATTTTCTTTCGTCAAAATGTTTCAGAAAACTACGTTTTAAGGAAATCCCGCATCGTGCGAAATTATCTTGTTTTTCATAAACAACACGTTGTAACTCGAAAAGCTTTGGTGTGGCCTGTATGTCTAAGTGTGTAGCCTAAAAAGGGAACGCACAGGATAGTTTTCTCTTGAAAGAATATATAAGAATACCACGTTATAAGGAAATACAGTGTTGCAGAGTAAAGACAAGTACTTACATATTGGAAACACTTTACGAGAAGAAGTAACGCATCTTACAAAATTATGCTTGTATCTCCGAAACAACATGTTGTAACTCGAAAAGATTTGGTGTGGCATGTACGTCTAAACGTGTAGCCTCAAAAGAGAACCCACAGGAGAATTTTCTTTCGTCAAAATTTTTCAGAAAACCTCGTTTTAAGGAAATCCTGCATCGTGCGAAATCATCTTCTTTTTCCCAAACAACATGTTGTAACTCGAAAAGATTTGGTGTTGCGTGTATGGGTAAGCGTGGATCCTCAAAAGAGAAGGCACAGGAGAGTTTTCTCTCGAAAGAATATATAAGAATACCACGTTATAAGGAAATACAATTTTGCAGAGTAAAGACAAATAAGTACATATTGGAAAGACTTTACGAGAAGAAATAACTCATCATACAAAATTAGCTTGTATCTCCTAACAACACCTTGTAACTCGAAAAGATTTGGTGTGAGGTGTACGTTTAAACGTGTAGCCTCAAAAGAGAACCCACAGGAGAACTTTATTTCATCAAAATTTGTCAGAAACCACGTTTTAAGGAAATCTCGCATCCTGCGAAATTATCTTGTTTTTCCTAAACAACACGTTGTAACTCGAAAAGCTTTGGTGTTGCGTGTATGTCTAAGCTTGTAGCCTCAAAAGAGAACGCACAGGAGAGTTTTCTCTCGAAAGAATATGTAAGAATACCACGTTATAAGGAAATACAGTGTTGCAGAGTAAAGACAAATACGTACCTATTGGAAACTCTTTAAGAGAAGTAAGTTACAACGTGTTGTTTAGGAACTAGAAGCTAATTTTGTATGATGCGTTATTTCTTCTCTAAAGTGTTTCCAATACGTACGTATTTGCCTTTAGTCTGCAACACTGTATTTCCTTATAACCTTGTATTCTTATATCTTCTTTCGAGAGAAAACTCTCCTGTGTGTCCTCTTTTGAGGCTACACGCTTAGACATACACGCAACACCAAAGCTTTTCGCGTTACAATGTGTTGTTATAGGAAAAACAAGATAATTTCGCACGATTAGGAATTTCCTTAATACGTGGTTTTCTGACAAATTTTGACCAAAGAAAATTCTCCTATGGGTTCTCTTTTGAGACTACACGTTTAGACGTACATGCCACACCAAATCTTTTTAAGTTACAACGTGTTGGTTAGGAGATACAAGCTAATTTTGTACGATGCGTTATTTCTTCTCGTAAAGTTTTTCCAATAAGTAAGTATTTGTCTTTACTCAGCAACACTGTATTTCCTTATAACATGGTATTCTTACATATTTTTTCGAGAGAAAACTCTCCTGGGCATTCTCATTTGAGGCTACACGCTTAGACATACAAGCAACAGCAAAGCTTTTCGAGTTACAACGTGTTGTTTAGGAAGAACAAGATAATTTCTCACGATGCGGGATTTCCTTAAAACGTGGTTTTCTGACAAATTTTGAAGAAAGAAAATTGTCCTGTGGGTTCTCTTTTGAGGCTACACGTTTAGACGTACACGCCACACCAAATCTTTTTGAGTTACAACTTGTTGTTTAGGAGATACAAGCTAATTTTTTTACGATGCGTTATTTCTTCTCGTAATGTTTAAGTGTTTCCAATACATATGTATTTGCCTTTATTCTGCAACACTGTATTTCCTTATAATGTGGTATTCTTACATATTCTTTCGAGAGAAAACTCTCCTGTGCGTTCTCTTTGGAGGCTACACGCTTAGACATTCACGCAACACCAAACTTTTCGAGTTACAACGTGTTGATTAGGAGATACAAGCTAATTTTACATGATGCGTTATTTCTTCTCCTAAAGTGTTTCCAATAAGTACATATTTGTCTATACTCTGCAACACTGTATTTCCTAATAACGTGGTATTCTCACATATTCTTTCGAGAGAAAACTATCCTGTGCGTTCTCTTTGGAGGCTACACGCTTAGACATACACGCACCACCAAAGCTTTTCAAGTTACAACGTGTTGATTAGGAAAAACAAGATAATTTCGCACGATGCGGGATTTCCTTAAAACGTGGTTTTCTGACAAATTTTGACGTAAGAAAATTCTCCTGTTGGTTTTCTTTTGAGGCTACACATTTAGATGTACACGCCACACCAAATCTTTTTGAGTTACCACGTGTTGTTTCAGAGATACAAGCTAATTTTGTACCATGCGTTATTTCTTCTCATAATGTGTTTCCAATACGTACGTATTTGTCTTTACTCTGCAGCAATATATTTCCTTATAACGTGGTATTCTTACATATTCTTTCGAGAGAAAACTCTTCTGTGCATTCTCTTTTGAGGCTACATGCTTAGACATACACGCAACACCAAATCCTTTCGAGTTATAACGTGTTGTTTAGGATATACAAGCTAATTTTTTACTATGTTTTATTTCTTCTCGTAAAGTTTAAGTGTTTCCAATAAGTATGTATTTGTCTTTACTCTGCAACATTGTATTTCCTTATAACGTGGTATTCCTACATATTCTTTCGGGAGAAAACTCTCCTGTACGTTCTCTTTTGAGGCTACACCCTTAGACATATATGCAACATCAAAGCTTTTCGAGTTACAACATGTTGTTTAGGAAAAACAAGATAATTTCGCACGATGCAGGATTTCCTTAAAAAGTGGTTTTCTGACAAAGTTTGACGAAAGAAAACCCTCCTGTGGGTTCTCCTTTGAGGCTACACGTTTAGTCGTACACGCCACAACAAATCTTTTCGAGTTGCAACGTGTTGTTTAGGAGATACAAGCTAATTTTGTACGATGCGTTATTTCTTCTCGTAAAGTTTTTCCAATAAGTAAGTATTTGTCTTTACTCAGCAACACTGTATTTCCTTATAACATGGTATTCTTACATATTTTTTCGAGAGAAAACTCTCCTGGGCATTCTCATTTGAGGCTACACGCTTAGACATACAAGCAACAGCAAAGCTTTTCGAGTTACAACGTGTTGTTTAGGAAGAACAAGATAATTTCTCACGATGCGGGATTTCCTTAAAACGTGGTTTTCTGACAAATTTTGAAGAAAGAAAATTGTCCTGTGGGTTCTCTTTTGAGGCTACACGTTTAGACGTACACGCCACACCAAATCTTTTTGAGTTACAACTTGTTGTTTAGGAGATACAAGCTAATTTTTTTACGATGCGTTATTTCTTCTCGTAATGTTTAAGTGTTTCCAATACATATGTATTTGCCTTTATTCTGCAACACTGTATTTCCTTATAATGTGGTATTCTTACATATTCTTTCGAGAGAAAACTCTCCTGTGCGTTCTCTTTGGAGGCTACACGCTTAGACATTCACGCAACACCAAACTTTTCGAGTTACAACGTGTTGATTAGGAGATACAAGCTAATTTTACATGATGCGTTATTTCTTCTCCTAAGGTGTTTCCAATAAGTACATATTTGTCTATACTCTGCAACACTGTATTTCCTAATAACGTGGTATTCTCACATATTCTTTCGAGAGAAAACTATCCTGTGCGTTCTCTTTGGAGGCTACACGCTTAGACATACACGCACCACCAAAGCTTTTCAAGTTACAACGTGTTGATTAGGAAAAACAAGATAATTTCGCACGATGCGGGATTTCCTTAAAACGTGGTTTTCTGACAAATTTTGACGTAAGAAAATTCTCCTGTTGGTTTTCTTTTGAGGCTACACATTTAGATGTACACGCCACACCAAATCTTTTTGAGTTACCACGTGTTGTTTCAGAGATACAAGCTAATTTTGTACCATGCGTTATTTCTTCTCATAATGTGTTTCCAATACGTACGTATTTGTCTTTACTCTGCAGCAATATATTTCCTTATAACGTGGTATTCTTACATATTCTTTCGAGAGAAAACTCTTCTGTGCATTCTCTTTTGAGGCTACATGCTTAGACATACACGCAACACCAAATCCTTTCGAGTTATAACGTGTTGTTTAGGATATACAAGCTAATTTTTTACTATGTTTTATTTCTTCTCGTAAAGTTTAAGTGTTTCCAATAAGTATGTATTTGTCTTTACTCTGCAACATTGTATTTCCTTATAACGTGGTATTCCTACATATTCTTTCGGGAGAAAACTCTCCTGTACGTTCTCTTTTGAGGCTACACCCTTAGACATATATGCAACATCAAAGCTTTTCGAGTTACAACATGTTGTTTAGGAAAAACAAGATAATTTCGCACGATGCAGGATTTCCTTAAAAAGTGGTTTTCTGACAAAGTTTGACGAAAGAAAACCCTCCTGTGGGTTCTCCTTTGAGGCTACACGTTTAGTCGTACACGCCACAACAAATCTTTTCGAGTTGCAACGTGTTGTTTAGGAGATACAAGCTAAGTTTGCATGATGCGTTATTTCTTCTCCTAAAGTGTTTCCAATAAGTACATATTTGTCTATACTCTGCAACATTGTATATCCTTATAACATGGTATTCTTACATATTCTTTCGAGAGAAAACTATCCTGTGCGTTCTCTTTGGAGGCTACACGCTTAGACATACACGCACCACCAAAGCTTTTCGAGTTACAACGTGTTGATTAGGAAAAACAGGATAATTTCGCACGATGCGGGATTTCCTTAAAATGTGGTTTTCTGACAAATTTTGACGTAAGAAAATTCTCCTGTGGGTTCTCTTTTGAGGCTACACATTTAGACGTGCACGCCACACCAAATCTTTTTGAGTTACCACGTGTTGTTTAGGAGATACAAGCAAATTTTGTACCATGCATTATTTCTTCTCATAATATGTTTCCAATACGTATGTATTTGTCTTTACTCTGCAGCAATATATTTCCTTATAACGTGGTATTCTTACATATTCTTTCGAGAGAAAACTCTCCTGTGCATTCTCTTTTGAGGCTACACGCTTACACATACACCCAACACCAAAGCTTTTCGAGTTACAATGTTTTGTTTATGAAAAACAAGATAATTGCGCACAATGCGGGATTTCCTTAAAACGTGGTTTTCTGACAAATTTTGACGAAAGAAAATTCTCCTGTGGGTTTTCTTTTGAGGCTACATGTTTAGACGTACATGCCACACCAAATCTTTTCGAGTTACAACGTGTTGTTTAGGAGATACAAGCTAATTTTGTACGATGCGTTATTTCTTCTCCTAAAGTGTTTCCAATACGTACGTATTTGTCTTTACTCAACAACAATGTATTTCCTTATAACATGGTATTCGTACATATTCTTTCGAGAGAAAACTCTCCTGTGCATTCTCTTTTGAGGCTACACGCTTAGACATACACGCAACACCAAAGCATTTCGAGTTAGAACGTGCTGTTTAGGAAAAACAAGATAATTTCGCACGATGCGGGAATTCCTTAAAACGTGGTTTTCTGACAAATTTTGAGGAAAGAAAATTCTCCTGTGGGTTTTCATTTGAGGCTAAACGTTTAGACGTACACGCCACACCAAATGTTTTCGAGTTACAACGTGTTCTTTAGGAGATACAAGCTAATTTTTTACGATGCTTTATATCTTCTTGTAAAGTTTAAGTGTTTCCAAAAGGAACGTATTTATCTTTAATATGCCACAATGTATTTCCTTATAACGTGGTATTCTTACATACTCGTTCGAGAGAAATCTCTCCTGTGCGTTCTCTTTTGAGGCTACATGCTTAGACATACACGCAACACCAAAGATTTTCGAGTTACAATGTGTTGTTTAGGAAAAACAAGATAGTTTCGCATGATGCGGGATTTCCTTAATAAGTGGTTTTCTGACAAATTTTGACGAAAGAAAATTCTCCTGTGGGTTCTCTTTAGAGGCTACACGTTTAGACGTACATGCCATACCAAATCTTTTCGAGTTACAACGTGTTGTTTAGGAGATACAAACTAATTTTTTACGATGCGTTATTTCTTCTCATAGAGTGTTTCAAATACATACGTATTTGTCTTTACTCTGCAAAACTGTATTTCCTTATAATGTGGTATTCTTTCATGTTCTTTCGAGAGAAAACTCTCCTGTGCGTACTCTTTTGAGGCTACACGCTTAGACATACACGCAACATCAAAGCTTTTCGAGTTACAACGTGTTGTTTAGGAAAAACAAGATAATTTCGCACGATGAGTGATTTCCTTAAAACATGGATTTCTGACAAATTTTACGAACAAAAATTCTCCTGTGTGTTCTCTTTTGAGGCTACACGTTTAGACGTACACGCCACACCAAATCTTTTCGAGTTACAATGTGTTGTTTAGGAGATACAAGCTAATTTTGTACGAGGCGTTCTTTCCTCTCATAAAGTTTTTCCAATAAGTAAGTATTTGTCTTTACTCTGCAACACTGTCTTTCCTTTTAACATGGTACTCTTACATATTTTTTCGAGAGAAAACTCTCCTGTGCGTTCTCATTTGAGGCTACACGCTGAGACATACACGCAACAGCAAAGCTTTTCGAGTTACGTGTTGTTTAGGAAGAACAAGATAATTTCTCACAATGCGGGATTTCCTTAAAACGTGGTTTTCTGACAAATTTTGACGAAAGAAAATTCTCCTGTCGGTTCTCTTTTGAGGCTAAACGTTTAGAGGTACACGCCACACCAAATCTCTTTGAGTTGCAACTTGTTGTTTAGGAGATACAAGCTAATTTTTTTCCAATGAATTATTTCTTCTCGTAAAGTTTAAGTGTTTACAATACGTATGTATTTGCCTCTACTCTGCAACACTGTATTTCCTTATAACGTTGTATTCTTAAATATTCTTTCGAGAGAAAACTCTCCTGTGCGTTCTCTTTTGAGGCTACACATTTAGACGTACACGCCACACCAAATCTTTTTGAGTTACAACTTGTTGTTTAGGAGATACAAGCTAATTTTTTTTAAGATGAATTATTTCTTCTCGTAAAGTTTAAGTGTTTCCAATACGTATGTATTTGCCTCTACTCTGCAACACTGTATTTCCTTATAACGTGATATTCTTACATATTCTTTCGAGAGAAAACTCTCCTGTGCGTTCTCTTTGGAGGCTACACACTTAGACATTCACGCAACACCAAAGCTTTTCGATTTACAACGTGTTGTTTAGGAAATACAAGATAATTTCGCATGATGCGGGATTTCCTTAAAACGTGGTTTTCTGACAAATTTTGATGAAAGAAAATTCTCCTGTGGGTTCTCTTTTGAGGCTGCACGTTTAGACGTACACGCCACACCAAATCCTTTCGAGATATAACGTGTTGTTTAGGATATACAAGCTAATTTTCTACTATGTGTTATTTCTTCTCGTAAAGCTTAAGTGTTTCCAATAAGTATGTATTTGTCTTTACTCTGCAACACTGTATTTCCTTATAACGTGGTATTCCTACATATTCTTTCAGAAGAAAACTCTCCTGTGCGTTCTCTTTTGAGGCTACACGCTTAGACATACACGCACCACCAAAGCTTTTCGAGTTGCAACATGTTGTTTAGGAAAAACAAGATAGTTTCGCACGATGCGGTATTTCCTTAAAACGTGGTTTTCTGACAAATTTTGACGAAAGAAAACTCTCCTGTGGGTTCTCTTTTGAGGCTACACCTTTAGACATACACGCCACACCAAATCTTGTCGAGTTGCAACGTGTTGTTTAGGAGATACAAGCTAATTTTACATGATGCGTTATTTCTTCTCCTAAAGTGTTTCCAATAAATACAAATTTGTCTATACTCTGCCACACTGTATTTCCTTATAACGTGATATTCTTACATATTCTTTCGAGAGAAAACTCTCCTGTGCGTTTTCTTTGGAGGCTACACGCTTAGACATTCACCCAACACCAAAGCTTTTCGAGTTACAACGTGTTGTTTAGGAAAAACAAGATAATTTCGCATGATGCGGGATTTCCTTAAAACATGGTTTTCTGACAAATTTTGACGAAAGAAAATTCTCCTGTGGGTTCTCTTTTGAGGCTACACGTTTAGACGTACACGCCACACCAAATCCTTTCGAGTTGTAACGTGTTGTTTAGGATATACAAGCTAATTTTGTACTATGTGTTATTTCTTCTCGTAAAGCTTAAGTGTTTCCAATAAGTATGTATTTGTCTTTACTCTGCAACACTGTATTTCCTTATAACGTGGTATTCTTACATATTCTTTCGAGAGAAAACTCTCCTGTGCGTTCTCTTTGGAGGCTACACGCTTAGACATACACGCACCACCAAAGCTTTTCGAGTTACAACATGTTGTTTAGGATAAACAAGATAATTTCGCACGATGCGGTATTTCCTTAAAACGTGGTTTTCTGACAAATTTTGATGAAAGAAAACTCTCCTGTGGGTTCTCTTTTGAGGCTACACGTTTAGACATACATGCCACACCAAATCTTGTCGAGTTACAACGTGTTGTTTAGGAGATACAAGCTAATTTTACATGATGCGTTATTTCTTCTCCTAAAGTGTTTCCAATAAGTACATATTTGTCTACACTCTGCAACACTGTATTTCCTTATAACGTGGTATTCTTACATATTCTTTTGAGAGAAAACTATTCTGTGCATTCTCTTTGGAGGCTACACGCTTAGACATACACGCACCACCAAAGCTTTTCGAGTTACAACGTGTTCATTAGGAAAAACAAGATAATTTCGCACGATGCGTGATTTCCTTAAAACGTGGTTTTCAGACAAATTTTGACGTAAGAAAATTCTCCTGTGGGTTCTCTTTTGAGGCTACACGTTTAGATGTACAAGCCACACCAAATCTTTTTGAGTAACCACGTGTTGTTTGGGAGATACAAGCTAATTTTGTACCATGCGTTATTTCTTCTCATAATGTGTTTCCAAAACGTATGTATTTGTCTTTACTCTGCAGCATATGTTTCCTTATAACGTGGTATTCTTACATATTCTTTCGAGAGAAAACTCTCCTGTGCATTCTCTTTTGAGGCTACATGCTTAGACATACACGCAACACCAAATCCTTTCGAGTTATAACGTGTTGTTTAGGATATACAAGCTAATTTTTTACTATGTTTTATTTCTTCTCGTAAAGTTTAAGTGTTTCCAATAAGTATTTATTTGTCTTTACTCTGCAACACTGTATTTCCTTATAACGTGGTATTCCTACATATTCTTTCGGGAGAAAACTCTCCTGTGCGTTCTCTTTTTAGGCTACATGCTTAGACATATACGCAACACCAAAGCTTTTCGAGTTACAACATGTTGTTTAGGAAAAACAAGATAATTTCGCAGGATGCAGGATTTCCTTAAAACGTGGTTTTCTGACAAATTTTGATGAAAGAAAACTCTCCTGTGGGTTCTCCTTTGAGGGTACACGTTTAGTCGTTCATGCCACACCAAATCTTTTCGAGTTACAACGTGTTGTTTAGGAGATACAAGCTAAGTTTGCATGATGTGTTATTTCTTTTCGTAAAGTGTTTCCAATAAGTACATATTTGTCTACACTCTGCAACACTGTATTTCCTTATAACGTGGTATTCTTACATATTCTTTCGAGAGAAAACTATCCCTTGCGTTCTCTTTGGAGGCTACACGCTTAGACATACACGCACCACCAAAGCTTTTCGAGTTACAACGTGTTGATTACGAAAAACAAGATAATTTCCCACGATGCGGCATTTCCTTAAAAAGTGGTTTTCTGACAAATTTTGACGTAAGAAAATTCTCCTGTGGGTTCTCTTTTGAGGCTACACATTTAGACGTGCACGCCACACCAAATCTTTTTGAGTTACCACGTGTTGTTTAGGAGATACAAGCAAATTTTGTACCATGCATTATTTCTTCTCATAATATGTTTCCAATACGTATGTATTTGTCTTTACTCTGCAGCAATATATTTCCTTTTAACGTGGTATTCTTACATATTCTTTCGAGAGAAAACTCTCCTGTGCATTCTCTTTTGAGGCTACACGCTTACATATACACCCAACACCAAAGCTTTTTGAGTTACAATGTTTTGTTTATGAAAAACAAGATAATTGCGCACAATGCGGGATTTCCTTAAAACGTGGTTTTCTGACATATTTTGACGAAAGAAAATTCTCCTGTGGGTTCTCTTTTGAGGCTACATGTTTAGACGTATACGCCACACCAAATCTTTTCGAGTTACAACGTGTTGTTTAGGAGATACAAGCTAATTTTGTACGATGCGTTATTTCTTCTCCTAAAGTGTTTCCAATATGTACGTATTTGTCTTTACTCTACAACACTGTATTTCCTTATAACATGGTATTCGTACATATTCTTTCGAGAGAAAACTCTCCTGTGCATTCTCTTTTGAGGCTACACGCTTAGACATACACGCAACACCAAAGCATTTCGAGTTAGAACGTGTTGTTTAGGAAAAACAAGATAATTTCTCATGATGTGGGAATTCCTTAAAACGTGGTTTTCTGACAAATTTTGAGGAAATAAAATTCTCCTGTGGGTTTTCATTTGAGGCTAAATGTTTAGACGTACACGCCACACCAAATGATTTCGAGTTACAACGTGTTGTTTAGGAGATACAAGCTAATTTTTTACGATGCTTTATATCTTCTTGTAAAGTTTAAGTGTTTCCAAAAGGAATGTATTTATCTTTAATTTGCCACAATGTATTTCCTTATAACGTGGTATTCTTACATACTCGTTCGAGAGAAATCTCTCCTGTGCGTTCTCTTTTGAGGCTACATGCTTAGACATACACGCCACACCAAAGATTTTCGAGTTACAATGTGTTGTTTAGGAAAAACAAGATAGTTTCGCATGATGCGGGATTTCCTTTATAAGTGGTTTTCTGACAAATTTTGACCAAAGAAAATTCTCCTGTGGGTTCTCTTTTGAGGCTACACGTTTAGACGTACATGCCACACCAAATCTTTTCGAGTTACAACGTGTTGTTTAGGAGATACAAACTAATTTTTTATGATGCGTTATTTCTTCTCATAGAGTGTTTCAAATACATATGTATTTGTCTTTACTCTGCAAAACTGTATTTCCTTATAATGTGGTATTCTTACATGTTCTTTCGAGAGAAAACTCTCCTGTGCGTTCTCTTTTGAGGCTACACGCTTAGACATACACGCAACATCAAAGCTTTTCGAGTTACAACGTGTTGTTTAGGAAAAACAAGATAATTTCGCACGATGAGTGATTTCCTTAAAACATGGATTTCTGACAAATTTTACGAACAAAAATTCTCCTGTGGGTTCTCTTTTGAGGCTTCACGTTTAGACGTACACGCCACACCAAATCTTTTCGAGTTACAATGTGTTGTTTAGGAGATACAAGCTAATTTTGTACGATGCGTTATTTGTTCTCATAAAGTTTTTCCAATAAGTATTTGTCTTTACTCTGCAACACTGTATTTCCTTATAACGTGGTATTCTTACATATTTTTTCGAGAGAATACTCTCCTGTGCGTTCTCATTTGAGGCTACACGCTGAGACATACACGCAACAGCAAAGCTTTTCAAGTTACAACGTGTTGTTTAGGAAGAACAAGATAATTTCTCACGATGCGGGATTTCCTTAAAACGTGGTTTTCTGACAAATTTTGACGAAAGAAAATTCTCCTGTGGGTTCTCTTTTGAGGCTAAACGTTTAGACGTACACGCCACACCAAATCTTTTCGAGTTGCAACTTGTTGTTTAGGAGATACAAGCTAATTTTTTTACAATGAATTATTTCTTCTCGTAAAGTTTAAGTGTTTCCAATACGTATGTATTTGCCTCTACTCTGCAACACTGTATTTCCTTATAACGTGGTATTCTTACATATTCTTTCGAGAGAAAACTCTCCTGTGCGTTCTTTTGGAGGCTACACACTTAGACATTCACGCAACACGAAAGCTTTTCGAGGTACAACGTGTTGTCTAGGAAAAACAAGATAATTTCGCATGATGCGGGATTTCCTTAAAACGTGGTTTTCTGACAAATTTGACGAAAGAAAATTCTCCTGTGGGTTCTCTTTTGAGGATTCACGTTTAGACGTACACGCCACACCAAATCCTTTTGAGTTCTAACTTGTTGTTTAGGATATACAAGCTAATTTTGTACTATGTGTTATTTCTTCTCGTAAAGCTTAAGTGTTTCCAATATGTATGTATTTGTCTTTACTCTGCAACACTGTATTTCCTTATAACGTAGTATTCCTACTTTTCTTTCGGGAGAAAACTCTCCCGTGCGTTTTCTTTTGAGGCTACATGTTTAGACATACACGCCACATCAAATCTTTTTGAGTTACAACTTGTTGTTTAGGAGATACAAGCTAATTTTTTAACAATGAATTATTTCTTCTCGTAAAGTTTAAGTGTTTCCAATATGTATATATTTGCCTCTACGCTGCAACACTGTATTTCCTTATAACGTGGTATTCTTACATATTCTTTCGAGAGAAAACTCTCCTGTGCATTCTCTTTGGAGGCTACACGCTTAGACATATACGCAACACCAAAGCTTTTCGAGTTACAACGTGTTTTTTAGGAAAAACAAGATAATTTCGCATGATGTGGGATTTCCTAAAAACGTGGTTTTCTGACAAATATTGATGAAAGAAAATTCTCCTGTGGGTTCTCTTTTGAGGCTACACGTTTAGATGTACACGCCACACCAAATCCTTTCGAGTTATAACGTGTTGTTTAGGGTATACAAAGTAATTTTTACTATGTGTTATTTCTTCTCGTAAAGCTTAAGTGTTTCCAATAAGTATGCATTTGTCTTTACTCTGCAACACTGTATTTCCTTATAACGTGGTATTCCTACATATTCTTTCGGAAGAAAACTCTCCTGTGCGTTCTCTTTTGAGGCTACACGCTTAGACATACACGCACCACCAAAGCTTTTCGAGTTACATGTTGTTTAGGAAAAACAAGATAATTTCGCACGATGCGGTATTTCCTTAAAACGTGGTTTTCTGACAAATTTAGACGAAAGAAAAGTCTCCTGTGGGTTCTCTTTTGAGGCTACACGTTTAGACATACACGCCACACCAAATCTTGTCGAGTTGCAACGTGTTGTTTAGGAGATACAAGCTAATTTTGCATGATGCGTTATTTCTTCTCCTAAAGTGTTTCCAATAAGTACATATTTGTCTAAATTCTGCAACACTGTATTTCCTTATAACGTGGTATTCTTACATGTTCTTTGGTGAGAAAACTATCCTGTCCATTCTCTTTGGAGGCTACATGCTTAGACATACACGCACCACCAAAGCTTTTCGAGTTACAACGTGTTGATTAGGAAAAACAAGATAATTTTGCACGATGCGGGATTTCCTTAAAACATGGTTTTCTAACAAATTTTGACGAAAGAAAACTCTCCTGTGGGTTCTCTTTTGAGGCTACACTTTTAGACGTACACGCCACACCAAATCTTTTCGAGTTACAACGTGTTGTTTAGGACATACAAGCTAGTTTTGCAAGATGCGTTATTTCTCTCATAAAGTGCTCCCATTACATACGTATTTTCTTTACTCTGCCACACTGTATTTCCTTATAACGTGGTATTCTTACATATTCTTTCGAGAGAAAACACTCCTGTGCGTTCTCTTTGGAGGCTACAGGCTTAGACATTCACGCAACACCAAAGCTTTTCGAGTTACAACGTGTTGTTTAGGAAAAACAAGATAATTTCGCATGATGCGGGATTCCCTTAAAACGTGGTTTTCTGAAAAGTGTTGACGAAAGAAAATTCTCCTGTGGGTTCTCTTTTGAGGCTACACGTTTAGATGTACACGCCACACCAAATCCTATCGAGTTATAACCTGTTGTTTGGGATATACAAGCTACTTTTGTACTTTGTGTTATTTCTTCTCGTATAGCTTAACTGTTTCCAATAAGTATGTATTTGTCTTTACTCTGCAACACTGTATTTCCTTATAACGTGGTATTCCTACATATTCTTTCGGGAGAAAACTCCCCTGTGCGTTCTCTTTTGAGGCTACACGTTTAGACGTACACGCCACACCAAATCTTTTTGAGTTACAACTTGTTGTTTAGGAGATACAAGCTAATTTTTTTACGATGAATTATTTCTTCTCGTAAAGTTTAAGTGTTTCCAATACGTATGTACTTGCCTCTACTCTGCCACACTGTATTTCCTTATAACGTGATATTCTTACATATTCTTTAGAGAGAAAACTCTCCTGTGTGTTCTCTTTGGAGGCTACACGCTTAGACATTCACCCAACACCAAAGCTTTTCGAGTTACAACGTGTTGTTTAGGAAAAACAAGATAATTTCGCATGATGCGGGATTTCCTTAAAACGTGGTTTTCTGACAAATTTTGACGAAAGAAAATTCTCCTGTGGGTTCTCTTTTGAGGCTACACGTTTAGACGTACACGCCACACCAAATCCTTTCGAGTTATAACGTGTTGTTTAGGATATACAAGCTAATTTTGTACTATGTGTTATTTCTTCTCGTAAAGCTTAAGTGTTTCCAATAAGTATGTATTTGTCTTTACTCTGCAACACTGTATTTCCTTATAACGTGGTATTCCTACATATTCTTTCAGAAGAAAACTCTCCTGTGCGTTCTCTTTTGAGGCTACACGCTTAGACATACACGCACCACCAAAGCTTTTCGAGTTACAACATGTTGTTTAGGATAAACAAGATAATTTCGCACGATGTGGTATTTCCTTAAAACGTGGTTTTCTGACAAATTTTGACGAAAGAAAACTCTCCTGTGGGTTCTCTATTGAGGCTACACGTTTAGACATACACGCCACACCAAATCTTGTCGAGTTACAACGTGTTGTTTAGGAGATACAAGCTAATTTTACATGATGCGTTATTTCTTCTCCTAAAGTGTTTCCAATAAGTACATATTTGTCTATACTCTGCAACACTGTATTTCCTTATAACGTGGTATTCTTACATATTCTTTCGAGAGAAAACTATCCTGTGCGTTCTCTTTGGAGGCTACACGCTTAGACATACACGCACCACCAAAGCTTTTCGAGTTACAACGTGTTGATTAGGAAAAACAAGATAATTTCGCACGATGCGGGATTTCCTTAAAACGTGGTTATCTGACAAATTTTGACGTAAGAATATTCTCCTGTGGGTTCTCTTTTGAGGCTACACGTTTAGATGTACACGCCACACCAAATATTTTTGAGTTACCACGTGTTGTTTCGGAGATACAAGCTAATTTTGTACCATGCGTTATTTCTTCTCTTAATGTGTTTCCAAAACGTATGTATTTGTCTTTACTCTGCAGCAATATGTTTCCTTATAACATGGTATTCTTACATATTCTTTCGAGAGAAAACTCTCCTGTGCATTCTCTTTTGAGGCTACATGCTTAGACATACACGCAACACCAAATCCTTTCGAGTTATAACGTGTTGTTTAGGATATACAAGCTAATTTTTTACTATGTTTTATTTCTTCTCTTAAAGTTTAAGTGTTTCCAATAAGTATTTATTTGTCTTTACTCTGCAACACTGTATTTCCTTATAACGTGGTATTCCTATATATTCTTTAGGGAGAAAACTCTCCTGTGCGTTCTCTTTTGAGGCTACACGCTTAGACATATACGCAACACCAAAGCTTTTCGAGTTACAACATGTTGTTTAGGAAAAACAAGATGATTTCGCAGGATGCAGGATTTCTTTAAAACGTGGTTTTCTGACAAATTTTGACGAAAGAAAGCTCTCCTGTGGGTTCTCCTTTGAGGCTACACGTTTAGTCGTTCACGCCACACCAAATCTTTTCGAGTTACAACGTGTTGTTTAGGAGATACAAGCTAAGTTTGCATGATGCGTTATTTCTTTTCGTAAAGTGTTTCCAATAAGTACATATTTGTCTATACTCTGCAACACTGTATTTCCTTATAACGTGGTATTCTTACATATTCTTTCGAGAGAAAACTATCCTGTGCGTTCTCTTTGGAGGCTACACGCTTAGACATACACGCACCACCAAAGCTTTTCGAGTTACAACGTGTTGATTAGGAAAAACAAGATAATTTCGCACGATGCGGGATTTCCTTAAAACGTGGTTATCTGACAAATTTTGACGTAAGAATATTCTCCTGTGGGTTCTCTTTTGAGGCTACACGTTTAGATGTACACGCCACACCAAATATTTTTGAGTTACCACGTGTTGTTTCGGAGATACAAGCTAATTTTGTACCATGCGTTATTTCTTCTCTTAATGTGTTTCCAAAACGTATGTATTTGTCTTTACTCTGCAGCAATATGTTTCCTTATAACATGGTATTCTTACATATTCTTTCGAGAGAAAACTCTCCTGTGCATTCTCTTTTGAGGCTACATGCTTAGACATACACGCAACACCAAATCCTTTCGAGTTATAACGTGTTGTTTAGGATATACAAGCTAATTTTTTACTATGTTTTATTTCTTCTCGTAAAGTTTAAGTGTTTCCAATAAGTATTTATTTGTCTTTACTCTGCAACACTCTATTTCCTTATAACGTGGTATTCCTATATATTCTTTAGGGAGAAAACTCTCCTGTGCGTTCTCTTTTGAGGCTACACGCTTAGACATATACGCAACACCAAAGCTTTTCGAGTTACAACATGTTGTTTAGGAAAAACAAGATGATTTCGCAGGATGCAGGATTTCTTTAAAACGTGGTTTTCTGACAAATTTTGACGAAAGAAAGCTCTCCTGTGGGTTCTCCTTTGAGGCTACACGTTTAGTCGTTCACGCCACACCAAATCTTTTCGAGTTACAACGTGTTGTTTAGGAGATACAAGCTAAGTTTGCATGATGCGATATTTCTTTTCGTAAAGTGTTTCCAATAAGTACATATTTGTCTATACTCTGCAACACTGTATTTCCTTATAACGTGGTATTCTTACATATTCTTTCGAGAGAAAACTATCCTGTGCGTTCTCTTTGGAGGCTACACGCTTAGACATACACGCACCACCAAAGCTTTTCGAGTTACAACGTGTTGATTACGAAAAACAAGATAATTTCCCACGATGCGGGATTTCCTTAAAAAGTGGTTTTCTGACAAATTTTGACGTAAGAAAATTCTCCTGTGGGTTCTCTGTTGAGGCTACACATTTAGACGTGCACGCCACACCAAATCTTTATGAGTTACCACGTGTTGTTTAGGAGATACAAGCAAATTTTGTACCATGCATTATTTCTTCTCATAATATGTTTCCAATACGTATGTATTTGTCTTTACTCTGCAGCAATATATTTCCTTATAACGTGGTATTCTTACATATTCTTTCGAGAGAAAACTCTCCTGTGCATTCTCTTTTGAGGCTACACGCTTACACATACACCCAACACCAAAGCTTTTCGAGTTACAATGTTTTGTTTATGAAAAACAAGATAATTGCGCACAATGCGGGATTTCCTTAAAACGTGGTTTTCTGACAAATTTTGACGAAAGAAAATTCTCCTGTGGGTTCTCTTTTGAGGCTACATATTTAGATGTACACGCCACACCAAATCTTTTCGAGTTACAACGTGTTGTTTAGGAGATACAAGCTAATTTTGTACGATGCGTTATTTCTTCTCCTAAAGTGTTCTCAATATGTACGTATTTGTCTTTACTCTACAACACTGTATTTCCTTATAACATGGTATTCGTACATATTCTTTCGAGAGAAAACTCTCCTGTGCATTCTCTTTTGAGGCTACACGCTTAGACATACACGCAACACCAAAGCATTTCGAGTTAGAACGTGTTGTTTAGGAAAAACAAGATAATTTCTCATGATGCGGGAATTCCTTAAAACGTGGTTTTCTGACAAATTTTGAGGAAAGAAAATTCTCCTGTGGGTTTTCATTTGAGGCTAAATGTTTAGACGTACACGCCACACCAAATGTTTTCGAGTTACAACGTGTTCTTTAGGAGATACAAGCTAATTTTTTACGATGCTTTATATCTTCTTGTAAAGTTTAAGTGTTTCCAAAAGGAACGTATTTATCTTTAATTTGCCACAATGTATTTCCTTATAACGTGGTATTCTTACATACTCGTTCGAGAGAAATCTCTCCTGTGCGTTCTCTTTTGAGGCTACATGCTTAGACATACACGCAACACCAAAGATTTTCGAGTTACAATGTGTTGTTTAGGAAAAACAAGATAGTTTCGCATGATGCGGGATTTCCTTAATAAGTGGTTTACTGACAAATTTTGAAGAAAGAAAATTCTCCTGTGGGTTGTCTTTTGAGGCTACACGTTTAGACGTACATGCCACACCAAATCTTTTCGAGTTACAACGTGTTGTTTAGGAGATACAAACTAATCTTTTACGATGCATTATTTCTTCTCATAGAGTGTTTCAAATATATATGTATTTGTCTTTACTCTGCAAAACTGTATTTCCTTATAATGTGGTATTCTTACATGTTCTTTCGAGAGAAAACTCTCCTGTGCGTTCTCTTTTGAGGCTACACGCTTAGACATACATGCAACATCAAAGCTTTTCGAGTTACAACGTGTTGTTTAGGAAAAACAAGATAATTTCGCACGATGAGTGATTTCCTTAAAACATGGATTTCTGACAAATTTTAACAAACAAAAATTCTCCTGTGGGTTCTCTTTTGAGGCTACACGTTTAGACGTACATGCCACACCAAAACTTTTCGAGTTACAATGTGTTGTTTAGGAGATCAAGCTAATTTGTACGATGCGTTATTTCTTCTCGTAAAGTGTTTCCAATACGTACGTATTTGCCTTTAGTCTGCAACACTGTATTTCCTTATAACGTGGTATTCTTACATATTCTTTCGAGAGAAAACTCTCCTGTGCGTCCTCTTTTGAGGCTACACGCTTAGACATACACGCAACACCAAAGTTTTTCGCATTACAACGTGTTGTTTAGGAAAAACAAGATAATTTCGCACGATGAGGGATTTCCTTAATACGTGGTTTTCTGACAAATTTTGACAAAAGAAATTTCTCCTATTGGTTCTCTTTTGAGACTACACGTTTAGACGTACAGGTCACACCAAATCTTTTTAAGTTTCAACGTGTTGTTTAGGTGATACAGGCTAATTTGGTACGATGCGTTATTTCTTCTCATAAAGTTTTTCCAATAAGTAAGTATTTGTCTTTACTCTGCAACACTGTATTTCCTTATAAGGTGGTATTCTAACATATTTTTTCGAGAGAAAACTCTCCTGTGCATTCTCATTTGAGGCTACACGCTGAGACATACACGCAACACCAAAGCTTTTCGAGTTACAACGTGTTGTTTTGGAAGAACAAGATAATTTCTCACGATGCTGGATCTCCTTAAAACGTGGTTTTCTGACGAATTTTGACGAAAGAAAATTCTCCTGTGGGTTCTCTTTTGAGGCTAAACATTTAGACGTACACGCCACACCAAATCTTTTTGAGTTACAACTTGTTGTTTAGGAGATACAAGCTAATTTTTTAACGATGAATTATTTCTTCTCGTAAAGTTTAAGTGTTTCCAATACGTATATATTTGCCTCTACTCTTCAAGACTGTATTTCCTTATAACGTGGTATTCTTACATATTCTTTCGAGAGAAAACTCTCCTGTGCATTCTCTTTGGAGGCTACACACTTAGACATTCACGCAACACCAAAGCTTTTCGAGTTACAACGTGTTGTTTAGGAAAAACAAGATAATTTCGCATGATGCGGGATTTCCTTAAAACGTGGTTTTCTGACAAATTTTGACGAAAGAAAATTCTCCTGTGGGTTCTGTTTTGAGGCTTCACGTTTAGACGTACACGCCACACCAAATCCTTTCGAGTTCTAACGTGTTGTTTAGGATATACAAGCTAATTTTGTACTATGTGTTATTTCTTCTCATAAAGTTTAAGTGTTTCCAATAAGAATGTATTTGTCTTTACTCTACAACACTGTATTTCCTTATAACGTAGTATTCCTACATATTCTTTCGGGAGAAAACTCTCCTGTGCGTTCTCTTTTGAGGCTACACGTTTAGACGTACACGCCACACCAAAACTTTAGAGTTACAACTTGTTGTTTAGAAGATACGAGCTAATTTTTTAACGATGAATTATTTCTTCTCGTAAAGTTTAAGTGTTTCCAATATGTATATATTTGCCTCTACTCTGCAACACTGTATTTCCTTATAACGTGGTATTCTTACATATTCTTTCGAGAGAAAACTCTCCTGTGCGTTCTCTTTGGAGGCTACACGCTTAGACATTCACGCAACACCAAAGCTTTTCAAGCTACAATGTGTGTTGATTAGGAAAAACAAGATAATTTCGCACGATGCGGGATTTCCTTAAAACGTGGTTTTCTGACAAATTTTGATGTAAGAAAATTCTCCTGTGGGTTCTCTTTTGAGGCTACACGTTTAGATGTACACGCCACACCAAATCTTTTTGAGTTTACACGTGTTGTTTCGGAGATACAAGCTAATTTTGTACCATGCGTTATTTCTTCTCATAATGTGTTTCCAATACATACGTATTTGTCTTTATTCTGCAGCAATATATTTCCTTATAACGTGGTATTCTTACATATTCTTTCAAGAGAAAACTCTCCTGTGCATTCTCTTTTGAGGCTACACGCTTAGGCATACAAGCAACACCAAAGATTTTCTAGTTTCAACGTGTTGTTTAGGAACAACAAGATAATTTCGCATGATGCGGGATTTCCTTAAAACATGGTTTTCTGACAAATTTTGAGGAACGAAAACTCTCCTGTGGGTTCTCTTTTGAGGCTACACTTTTAGACGTACACGCCACACCAAATCTTTTCGAGTTACAACGTGTTGTTTAGGACATACAAGCTAATTTTGCAAGATGCGTTATTTCTCTCATAAAGTGCTTCCATTACATATGTATTTGTCTTTACTCTGCCACACTGTATTTCCTTATAACGTGGTATTCTTACATATTCTTTCGAGAGAAAACTCTCCTGTGCGTTCTCTTTTGGGGCTACATGCTTACAGATACACCCAACACCAAAGCTTTTCAAGTTAAAACGTGTTGTTTAGGAACAACTAGATAATTTCTCACGAAGCGGGATTTCCTTAAAATGTGGTTTTCTGAAAAATTTTGACGAAAGAAAATTCTCCTGTGGGTTCTCTTTTGAGGCTACACGTTTAGACGTACACGCCACACCAAATCATTTCGAGTTACAACGTGTTGTTTAGGAGATACAAGCTAATTTTTTACGATGCTTTTTTTCATCTCTTAAAGTTTATGGGTTTCCAATACATCCATATTTGTCTTTACTCTGCAACACTGTATTTCCTTATAACGTGGTATTCTTACATATCCTTTCAAGAGAAAACTCTCCTGTGCGTTCTTTTTTGAGGCTACACGCTTAGATATACACGCAACACCAAAGCTTTTCGCGTTACAACATGTTGTTTAGGAAAAAACAAGATAATTTCGCACGATGAAGGATTTCCTTAATACGTGGTTTTCTGACAAATTTTGACCAAAGAAAATTCTCCTATGGGTTCTCTTTTGAGACTACACGTTTAGATGTACAGGCCACACCAAATCTTTTTAAGTTACAACGTGTTGTTTAGGAAATACAAGCTAATTTTGTACGATGCGTTATTTCTTCTCGTAAAATTTTTCCAATAAATAAGTATTTGTCTTTACTCTGCAAAACTGTATTTCCTTATAACGTAGTATTCTTACATATTTTTGAGAGAAAACTCTCCTGTGCATTCTCATTTGAGGCTACACGCTTAGACATACACGCAACAGCAAAGCTTTTCGAGTTACAACGTGTTGTTTAGGAAGAACAAGATAATTTCTCACGATGCGGGATTTCCTTAAAACGTGGTTTTCTGACAAATTTTGACGAAAGAAAATTCTCCTGTGGGTTCTCTTTTGAGGCTACACGTTTAGACGTACACGCCACACCAAATCTTTTCGAGATACAACGTGTTGTTTAGGAGATACAATCTAATTTTGCATGATGCGTAATTTCTTCTCGTAAAGTGTTTCCAATAAGTACATATTTGTCTATACTCTGCAACACTGTATTTCCTTATATCGTGGTATTCCTACATATTCTTTCGAGAGAAAACTACCCTGTGCCTTCTCTTTGGAGGCTACACGCTTAGACATACATGCAACAACAAAGCTTTTCGAGTTACAACGTGTTGATTAGGAAAAACAGGATAATTTCTCACGATGCGGGATTTCCTTAAAATGTGGTTTTCTGACAAATTTTGACGGAAGAAAATTCTCCTGTGGGTTCTCATTTGAGGCTACACATTTGGACGTACACGCCACACCAAATCTTTTTGAGTTACCACGTGTTGTTTAGGAGATACAAGCTAATTTTGTACCATGCGTTATTTTTTCTCATAATATGTTTCCAATACGTATGTATTTGTCTTTACTCTGCAGCAATATATTACCATATAACGTGGTATTCTTACATATTCTTTCGAGAGAAAGCTCTCCTGTGCATTCTCTTTTGAGGCTACATGCTTACACATACACCCAACACCAAAGCTTTTAGAGTTACAATGTTTTGTTTATGAAAAACAAGATAATTGCGCACAATGCGGGATTTCCTTAAAACGTGGTTTTCTGACAAATTTTGACGAAAGAAAATTCTCCTGTGGGTTCTCTTTTGAGGCTACATGTTTAGACGTACACGCCACACCAAATCTTTTCGAGTTACAACGTGTTGTTTAGGAGATACAAGCTAATTTTGTACGATGCATTATTTCTTCTCCTAAAGTGTTTCCAATACTTACATATTTGTCTTTACTCTACAACACTGTATTTCCTTATAACATGGTATTCGTACATATTCTTTCGAGAGAAAACTCTCCTGTGCATTCTCTTTTGAGGCTACACGCTTAGACATACACGCAACACCAAAGCATTTCGAGTTAGAACGTGTTGTTTAGGAGAAACAAGATAATTTCACACGATGCGGGAATTCCTTAAAACGTGGTTTTCTGACAAATTTTGAGGAAAGAAAATTCTCCTGTGGGTTTTCATTTGAGGCTAAACGTTTAGACGTACACGCCCACCAAATGTTTTCGAGTTACAACGTGTTGTTTAGGAGATACAAGCTAATTTTTTACGATGCTTTATATCTTCTTGTAAAGTTTAAGTGTTTCCAAAAGGAACTAATTTATTTTTAATTTGTCACAATGTATTTCCTTATAACGTGGTATTCTTACATACTCGTTCGAGGGAAAGCTCTCCGGTGCTTTCTCTTTTGAGGCTACATGCTTAGACATACACGCAACACCAAAGATTTTCGAGTTACAATGTGTTGTTTAGGAAAAACAAGATAGTTTCGCACGATGCGGGATTTCCTTAATAAGTGGTTTTCTGACAAATTTTGACGAAAGAAAATTCTCCCGTGGGTTCTCTTTTGAGGCTACACATTTAGATGTACATGCCACACCCAATCTTTTCAAGTTACAACGTGTTGTTTAGGAGATACAAGCTAATTTTTTATGATGCGTTATTTCTTCTCATAAAGTGTTTCAAATACATACGTATTTGTCTTTACTCTGCAAAACTGTATTTCCTTATAATGTGTTATTCTTACATGTTCTTTCGAGAGAAAACTCTTCTGTGCATTCTCTTTTGAGGCTACACGCTTAGACATTCACACAACACCAAAGCTTTTCGAGGTACAACGTGTTGTTTAGGAAAAACAAGATAATTTAACATGATGCGGGATTTCCATAAAACATGGTTTTCTGACAAATTTGGCGAAAGAAAATTCTCCTGTGGGTTCTCTTTTGAGGCTACACGTTTAGACGTACATGCCAAACCAAATCTTTTTGAGTTACAACGTGTTGTTTAGGAGATACAAGCTAATTTTTTATGATGCGTTATTTCTTCTCGTAAAGTTTTTCCAATAAATAAGTATTTGTCTTTACTCTGCAAAACTGTATTTCCTTATAACATGGTATCTTACATATTCTTTCGAGAGAAAACTATCCTGTGTGTTCTCTTTGGAGGCTACACGCTTAGACATACACACAACACCAAAGCTTTTCGAGTTACAACGTGTTGATTAGGAAAAACAAGATAATTTCTCACGATGCGGGATTTCCTTAAAATGTGGTTTTCTGACAAATTTTGACATAAGAAAATTCTCCTGTGGGTTCTCTTTTGAGGCTACACATTTAGACGTACACGCCACACCAAATCTTTTTGAGTTACCATGTGTTGTTTAGGAGATACAAGCTAATTTTGTACCATGCATTATTTCTTCTCATAATATGTTTCCAATACGTATGTATTTGCCTCTACTCTGCAGCAATGTATTTCCTTATAACGTGGTATTCTTACATATTCTTTCGAGAGAAAACTCTCCTGTGCATTCTCTTTTGAGGCCACACACTTGCACATACACCCAACACCAAATCTTTTAGAGTTACAATGTTTTGTTTATGAAAAACAAGATAATTGCGCACAATGCGGGATTTCCTTAAAACGTGGATTTCTGACAAATTTTGATGAAAGAAAATTCTCCTGTGGGTTATCTTTTGAGGCTACATGTTTAGACGTACACGCCACAACAAATCTTTTCGAGTTACAACGTGTTGTGTAGGAGATACAAGCTCATTTTGTACGATGATTTATTTCATCTCGTAAAGTTTATGGGTTTCCAATACATACGTATTTGTCTTTATTCTGCAACACTGTATTTCCTTATAACGTGGTATCCTTACAAATTCTATCGAGAAAAAACTCTCCTGTGCATTCTCTTTTGAGGCTACACGCTTAGACATACACGCAACACCAAAGCTTTCGAGTTACAATGTGTTGTTTAGGAAAAACAAGATAATTTCGCACGATGCGGGATTTACTTAAAACGTGGTTTCTGAAAAATTTTGACGAAAGAAAATTCTCCTGTGGGTTCTCTTTTGAGGCTACACGTTTAGACGTACACGCCACACCAAATCTTTTCGAGTTACAACGTGTTGTTTAGGAGATACAAGCTAATTTTGTACGATGCGTTATTTCTTCTAGTAAAGTGTTTCCAATACGTACGTATTTGGCTTTAGACTGCAACACTGTATTTCCTTATAACGTGGTATTCCTAAATATTCTTTCGAGAAAAAACTCTCCTGTGCATCCTTTTTTGAGGCTACACGCTTAGACATACACGCAACACCAAAGCTTTTCGCGTTACAACGTGTTGTTTAGGAAAAACCAGATAATTTCGCACAATGAGGGATTTACTTAATACGTGGTTTTCTGACATATTTTGACCAAAGAAAATTCTCCTATGGGTTCTCTTTTGAGACTACACGTTTAGACGTACAGGCCAGTCCAAATCTTTTTTAAGTTACAACGTGTTTTTTAGGCGATACAAGCTAATTTTGTACGATGCGTTATTTCTTCTTGTAAAGTTTTTCCAATAAATAAGTATTTGTCTTTACTCTGCAACACTGTATTTCCTTATAACGTGTCATTCTTACATATTCTTTCGAGAAAAAACTCTCCTCTGCCTTCTCTTTTGGGGCTACATGCTTAGACATACACCCAACACCAAAGCTTTTCGAGTTAAAACGTGTTGTTTAGGAAGATCTAGATAATTTCTCACGATGCGTGATTTCCTTAAAACGTGGTTTTCTGACAAAATTTGATGAAAGAAAATTGTCCTATGTGTTCTCTTTTGAGGCTACACGATTAGACGTACACACCACACCAAATCTTTTCGAGTTACAACGTGTTGTTTAGGAGATACAAGCTAATTTTTTACGATGCTTTATTTCATCTCGTAAAGTTTATGGGTTTCCAATACATACGTATTTGTCTTTACTCTGCAACACTGTATTCCCTTATAACGTGGTATTCTTACATATTCTTTCGAGAGAAAACTCTCCTGTGTGTACTCTTTTGAGGCTACATGCTTAGACATACACGCAACACCAAAGCTTTTCGAGTTACAATGTGTTGTTTAGGAAAAACAACATAATTTCGCACGATGCGGGATTTCCTTAAAACGTGGATTTCTGAAAATTTTTGACGAAAGAAAATTGTCCTGTGTGTTCTCTTTTGAGGCTACACGTTTAGACGTACACGCCACACCAAATCCTTTCGAGTTACAACGTGTTGTTTAGGAGATACAAGCTAATTTTCTACGATGCGTTATTTCTTCTCGTAACGTGTTTCCAATACGTACATATTTGCCTTTAGTCTGCAACACTGTATTTCCTTATAACGTGGTATTCTTACATATTCTTTCGAGAGAAAACTCTCCTGTGTGTTCCCCTTTGAGGCTACACGCTTAGACATACAGGCAACACCAAAGCTTTTCGCGTTACAACGTGTTGATTAGGAAAAACAATATAATTTCGCGCGATGCGGGATTTCCTTAATAAGTGGTTTTCTGACAAATTTTGACCAAGGAAAATTCTCCTATGGGTTCTCTTTTGAGGCTACACGTTTAGACGTACAGTCCACACCTAATCTTTTTAAGGTACAACGTGTTGTTTAGGAGATACAAGCTAATTTTGTACGATAGGTTATTTCTTCTCGGAAAGTTTTTCTAATAAGTAAAAATATGTCTTTACTCTGCAACACTGTATTTCCTTATAACGTGGTATTCTTACATATTCTTTCGAGAGAAAACTCTCCTGTGCGTTCTCATTTGAGGCTACACGCTTAGACATACACGCAACACCAAAGCTTTTCGAGTTACAATGTGTTGTTTAGGAAGAACAAGAAAATTTCCCACGATGCGGGATTTCCTTAAAACGTGGTTTTCTGACAAATTTTGATGAAAGAAAATTCTCCTGTGGGTTCTCTATTAAGGCTACACGTTTAGACGTACACACCACACCAAATCTTTTTGAGTTACAACGTGTTGTTTAGGAGATACAAGCTAATTTTTTTTTATGATGCCTTATTTCTTCTCGTAAAGTTTAAGTGTTTCCAATACGTATGTATTTGCCTTTACTCTGCAACACTGTATTTCCTTATTACGTGGTATTCTTACATATTCTTTCGACAGTAAACTCTCCTGTGCGTTCTCTTTGGAGGCTACACGCCTAGACATACACGCCTAGACATACACGCAACACCAAAGATTTTCGAGTTACAACGTGTTGTTTAGGAAAAACAAGATAATTTCGCATGATGCGGAATTTCCTTAAAACGTGGTTTTCTGACAAATTTTGAAGAAAGAAAATTCTCCTGTGGGTTCTCTTTTGAGGGTACACGTTTAGACATACACGCCACACCAAATCCTTTCGAGTTATAACGTGTTGTTTAGGAGATAAAAATTAATTTTTTACTATGTGTTATTTCTTCTCGTAAGGTTTAAGTGTTTCCAATAAGTATGTATTTGTCTTTACTCTGCAACACTATATTTCCTTATAACGTGGTATTCTTACATATTCTTTCGGGAGAAAACTCTCCTGTGCGTTCTCTTTTGAGGCTACACGCTTAGAAATACACGCAACACCAAAGCTTTTCGAGTTACAATGTGTTGTTTAGGAAAAACAAGATATTTTCGCACGATGCGGGATTTCCGTAAAACGTGGTTTTTGACAAATTTTGACCAAAGAAAACTCTCCTGTGGATTCTCTTTTGAGGCTACACGTTTAGACGTACACACCACACCAAATCTTTTCCAGTTACAACGTGTTGTTTAGGAGATACAAGCTAATATTGCATGATGCTTTATTTCTTCTCGTAAAGTGTTTCCAATAAGTATGTATTTGTCTATACTCTGCAACACTGTATTTCCTTATAACGTGGTATTCTTACATATTCTTTCGAGAGAAAACTCTCCTGGGCATTCCCCTTTGAGGCTACGCACTTAGACATACACGCAACACCAAAGCTTTTCGAGTTACAACGTGTTGTTTAGGAAAAACAAGATAATTATGCACGATGCGGGATTTCCTTAATAAGTGGTTTTCTGACAAATTTTGACCAAGGAAAATTCCTCTATGGGTTCTCTTTTGAGGCTACACGTTTAGACGTACAGGCCACACCAAATCTTTTTAAGTTACAACGTGTTGTTTAGGAGATACAAGCTAATTTTGTACGATGCGTTATTTCTTCTCCTAAAGTTTTTTCCAATAAGTAAGTATATGTCTTTATTCTACAACGTGGTATTCTTACATATTCTTTCAAGAGAAAACTCTCCTGTGCGTTCTCATTTGAGGCTACACGCTTAGACATATACGCAACACCAACGCTTTTCGAGTTACAACGTGTTGTTTAGGAAGAACAAGATAATTTCGCATGATGCGGGATTTATGGGTTTCCAATACATACGTATTTGTCTTTATTCTGCAACACTGTATTTCCTTATAACGTGGTATCCTTACAAATTCTATCGAGAAAAACTCTCCTGTGCGTTCTCTTTTGAGGCTACACGCTTAAACATACAAGCAACACCAAAGCTTTTCGAGTTACAACGTGTTGTTTAGGATTTCCTTAAAGCGGGATTTCCTTAAAACGTGGTTTTCTGAAAAATTTTGACGAAAGAAAATTCTCCTGTGGGTTCTCTTTTGAGGCTACACGTTTAGATGTACAGGCCACACCAAATCTTTTCGAGTTACAACGTGTTGTTTAGGAGATACAAGCTAATTTTGTACGTTGCGTTATTTTTTCTCGTAAAGTGTTTCCAATACGTATGTATTTCCTTTACTCTGCGACACTGTATTTCCTTATAAAGTGGTATTCTTACATACTCTTTCGAGAGAAAACTCTCCTGTGCGTTCTCTTTTGAGGCTACACGCTTAGACATACACGCAACACCAAAGCTTTTCGAGTTAAAACGTGTTGTTTAGGAAAAAGAAGATAATTGCGCACGATGCGGGATTTCCTTAAAACGTGGGTTCTCTTTTGAGGGTACACGTTTAGACGTACAAGCCACACCAAATCCTTTCGAGTTATAACGTGTTGTTTAGGAGATACAAGCTATTTTTTTACTATTTGTTATTCCACGTTATATGGAAAAACAGTGTTGCAGAGTAAAGACAAATATGTACGTATTGGAAACACTTTACGAGAAGAAATAACACATGGTGAAAAATTAGCTTGTATCTCCTAAACAACACGTTGTAACTCAAAAGGATTTGGTGTGGTGTTTATCTAAAGGTGTAGCCTCAAAAGAGAACCCACAGGAGAATTTTCGTTGGTCAAAATTTTTTCAGAAAACCACGTTTTCTGGAAATCCCGCATCGTGCGAAATTATCTTGTTTTTCCTAAACAACACGTTGTAACTCGAAAAGCTTTGGTTTTGCATGTATGTCTAAGCGTGTAGCCTCAAAAGAGAACGCACAGGAGAGTATTCTCTTGAAAGAATATGTAAGAATACCACCTTATAAGGACATACAGTGTTGCACAGTAAAGACAGATGCATACATATTGGAAACACTTTACGAGAAGGAATAATACATCATACAAAATTAGCTTGTATTTCCTAAACAACACGGTGAAACGCGAAAAGATTTTTTGTGGCGTGTACGTTGAAACGTGTAGCCTCAAAAGAGAACCCACAGGAGAATTTTCTTTCGTCAAAATATGTCGGAAAACCAAGTTTTAAGGAAATCCCGCATCGTGCGAAATTATCTTGTTTTTCCTAAACAACACGTTGTAACTCGAAAAGCTTTGGTGTAAACAACACGTTGTAACTCGAAAATATTTGGTGTTGTGTTTACATCTAAATGCGTAGCCTCAAAAGAGAAGCCACAGGAGAATTTTCTTTGGTCAAAATTTTTTCAGAAAACCACGTTTTAAGGAAGTCCTGCATCATGCGAAATTATCTTGTTTTTCCTAAACAACACGTTGTAACTCGAAAAGCTTTGGTGTTGCGTGTATGTCTAAGCATGTAGCCTCAAAAGAGAAAGCACAGTAGAGTATTCTCTTGAAAGAATATGTAAGAATACCACGTTATAAGGAAATACAGTGTTGCAGAGTAAAGACAGATACTTACTTATTGGAAACACTTTACGAGAAGGAATAATACATCGTACAAAATTAGCTTGTATTTCCTAAACAACACGTTGTAACTTGAAGGATTTGGTGTGACGTGTAAGTTGAAACGTGTAGCCTCAAAAGAGAACCCACAGGAGAATTTTCTTTCGTCAAAATTTGTCAGAAAACCACGTTTTAAGGAAATCCCGCATTGTGCGAAATTATCTTGTTTTTCCTAAACAACACATTGTAACTCGAAAGCTTTGGTGTTGCATGTATGTCTACACGTGTGGCCTCAAAAGATAACGCACAGGAGAGTTTTCTCTCGAAAGAATATATAAGAATACCACGTTATAAGGAAATACAGTGTTGCAGAGTAAAGACAAATACGTATGTATTGGAAACACTTTACGAGAAGAAATAACGCATCCTACAGAATTATCTTGTATCTCCTAAACAACACGATGTAACTCGAAAAGATTTGGTGTGGTGTGTACGTCTAAACGTGTAGCCTCAAAAGTGAACTTACAGGAGTATTTTCTTTCGTCAAAATTTGTCAGAAAACCACGTTTTATGGAAATCCCGCATCGTGGAAATTATCTTGTTTTTCCTAAACAACACGTTATAACTCTAAAAGCTTTGGTGCTGCGTGTATGTCTAAGCGTGTAGCCTCAAAAGAGAACGCACAGGAGAGTTTTCTCTCAAAAGAATATGTAAGAATACCGCGTTATAAGGAAATACAGTGTTGCAGAGTAAAGACAAATAAGTAAGTATTGGACACAATTTATGAGAAGAAATAACGCATCGTAAAAATTTAGCTTGTATCTCCTAAACAACACGTTGTAACTCGAAAAGATTTGGTGTGACATGTACGTCTAAACATGTACCCTCAAAAGAGAACTCACAGGAGAATTTTCTTTCATCAAAATTTGTCAGAAAACACGTTTTAAGGAAATCTCGCATCGTGCAAAATTATCTTGTTTTTCCTAAACAACACGGTGTAACTCGAAAAGCTTTGGTGTTGAGTCTTTGTCTAAGCGTGTAGCCTCAAAAGAGAACGCACAGGAGAGTTTTCTCTCGAAAGAATATGTAAGAATACCACGTTATAAGGAAATACAGTGTTGCAGAGTAAAGACAAATAAGTACATATTGGAAACACTTTAGGAGAAGAAATAACGCATTGTAAAAAATTTGCTTGTATCTCGTAAACAACACGTTGTAACTCGAAAAGATTTGGTGTGGCTCATACGTCTAAACGTGTAGTCTCAAAAGAGAACCCACAGGAGAACTTTCTTTCGTCAAAATTTGTCAGAAAACCACGTTTTAAGGAAATCCCGCATCGTGCAAAATTATCTTGTTTTTCCTAAACAACACGTTGTAACTCGAAAAGCTTTGGTGCTGCATGTATGTCTATGCGTGTAGCCACTTAAGAGAAGGCACAGGAGATTTTTCTCTCGAAAGAACATGTAAGAATACAACGTTATAAGGAAATACAGTGTTGCAGAGTAAAGACAAATACATACTTTTTGGAAACACTTTACGAGAAGAAATAACGCTTCGTAAAAAATTAGCTTGTATCTCCTAAACAACATGTGGTAACTCGAAAAGATTTGGTGTGGCGTGCACGTCTAAATGTGTAGCCTCAAAAGAGAACCAACAGGAGAATTTTCTTTCGTCAAAATTTGTCAGAACACCACTTTTTACGGAAATCCCGCATCGTGCGAAATTATCTTGTTTTTCATAAACAACACGTTGTAACTCGAAAAGTTTTGGTGTTGCCTGTATGTCTAAGTGTGTAGCCTCAAAAGGGAACGCACAGGATAGTTTTCTCGCGACAGAATATGTAAGAATACCACGTTATAAGGAAATACAGTGTTGCAGAGTAAAGACAAATATGTACGTATTGGAAACACTTTATGAGAAGAAATAACGCATCGTATAAAATTAGCTTGTATCTCCTAAACAATACGTGGTAACTCGAAAGGATTTGGTGTGGTGTGCACGTCTAAACGTGAAGCCTCAAAAGAGAACCCACAGGAGAATTTTCTTTCGTCAAAATTTGTCAGAAAACCACGTTTTAAGGAAATCCCGCATCGTGCGAAATTATCTTGTTTTTCATAAACAACACATTGTAACTCGAAAAGCTTTGGTGTTACCTGTATGTCTAAGTGTGTAGCCTCAAAAGGGAACGCACAGGATAGTTTTCTCTCGAAAGAATATGTAAGAAAACCACGTTTTAAGGAAATACAGTGTTGCAGAGTAAAGACAAATACGTACATATCGGAAACACTTTACAAGAAGAATTAACGCATTGTACAAAATTAGCTTGTATCTCCTAAACAACACGTTGTAATTCGAAAAGATTTGGTGTGGCATGTACGTCTAAATATGTAGCCTCAAAAGAGAACACACAGGAGAATTTTCTTTCGTCAAAATTTTTCAGAAAACCACGTTTTAAGCTAATCCCGCATCGTGCAAAATCATCTCCTTTTTCCTAAACAACATGTTGTAACTCGAAAAGCTTTGGTGTTGCGTGTATGTGTAAGGATGGAGCCTCAAAAGAGAAGGCACAGGAGAGTTTTCCCTGCGTGTAGCCTCAAAAGAGAACGCACAGTAGAGTTTTCTCTCGAAAGAATATGTAACGGTACCACATTACAAGGAAATACAGTGTTGCAGAGTAAAGACTAATACATATGTATTGGAAACACTTTATGAGAGAAATAACGCATCTTGCAAAATTAGCTTGTATGTCCTAAACAACACGTTGGAACTCGAAAAGATTTGGTGTGGCATGTACGTCTAAACGTGTAGCCTCAAAAGAGTACCCACAGGAGAGTTTTATTTCTTCAAAATTTGTCAGAAAACCACGTTTTAAGGAAATCCCGCATCGTTCGAAATTATGTTGTTTTTCCTAAATAACACGTTGTAACTCGAAAAGCTTTGGTGTTGTGTGTATATCTAAGCACGTAGCCTCAAAGGAGAATGCACAGGAGAGTTTTCTCTCGAAAGAATATGCAAGAATACCACGTTATAAGGAAATACAGTGTTGCAGAGTAAAGGCAAATATTTACGTAATGGAAACACTTAAACTTTATGAGAAGAAATAACGCTTCGTAAAAAAATTAGCTTGTATCTCCTAAACAACACGATGTAACTCGAAAAGATTTGATGTGGTGTGTACGTCTAAATGTGTAGCCTCAAAAGAGAACCCACAGGAGTATTTTCTTTCGTCAAAATTTGTCAGAAAACCACGTTTTAAGGAAATCCCGCATCGTGCTAAATTATCTTGTTTTTCCTAAACAACACATTGTAACTCGAAAATCTTTGGTGTTGCGTGTATGTCAAAGCATGTAGCCTCAAAAGAGAATGCACAGGAGAGTTTTCTCTCGAAAGAATATGTAAGAATACCACGTTATAAGGAAATACAGTGTTGCAGAGTAAAGACAAATACGTACTTATTGGAAACACTTAAACTTTACGAGAAGAAATAAGGCATCGAAAAAAATTAGTATGTATCTCCTAAACATCACGTTATAACTCGAAAAGATTTGGTGTCGTGTGTACGTCTAAACGTGTAGCCTCAAACGAGAACCCACTGGAGAATTTTCGTTCATCAAAATTTGTCAGAAAACCACGTTTTAAGGAAATCCTGCATCGTGCGAAATTATCTTGTTTTTCCTAAGCAACACGTTGTAACGCGAAAACCTTTGGTGTTGCGTGTATGTCTAAGCGTGTAGCCTCAAAAGAGAATGCAAAGGAGAGTTTTTTTCTCGAAAGAATATATAAGAATACCACGTTATTAGGAAATACAGTGTTGCAGAGTAAAGACAAATATTTACGTATTGGAAAAACTTTACGAGAAGTAATAACGCATCTTACAAAATTAGCTTGTATCTCCTAAACAACACGTTGTAACTTAAAAAGATTTGGTGTGGCGTGTACGTCTAATCGTGTAGCCTCAAAAGAGAAACCATAGGAGAATTTTCTTTGGTCAAAATTTGTCAGAAAACCACGTATGAAGGAAATACCGCATCATGCGAAATTATCTTGTTTTTCCTAAACAAAACGTTTTAACTCGAAAAGCTTTGGTGTTGCGTGTATGTCTAAGCGTGTAGCCCCAAAAGAGAACGCACAGGAGAGTTTTCTCTCGAAAGAATATGTAAGAATACCACGTTGTAAGGAAATACAGTGTTGCAGAGTAAAGGAAAATACATATGTATTGGAAACGCAACATCAAAGCTTTTCGAGTTACAACGTGTTGTTTAGGAAAAGCAAGATAATTTCGCACGATGAGTGATTTCCTTAAAACATGGTTTTCTGAGAAATATTAACGAAAAAAAATTTTCCTGTGGGTTATCTTTTGAGGCTACACGTTTAGACGTGCACGCCACACCAAATCTTTTCGAGTTACAAACTGTTGTTTAGGAGATACAAGCTAATTTTTTTACGATGCTTTATTTCTTCTTGTAAGGTGTTTCCAATAGGTACGTATTTGCCTTTAGTCTGCAACACTGTATTTCCTTATAACGTGGTATTCTTACATATTCTTTCGAGAGAAAACTTTCCTGTGCGTCCTCTTTTGAGGCTACACTCTTAGACATACACGCAATACCAAAGATTTTCGCGTTACAACGTGTTGTTTAGGAAAAACAAGATAATTTCGCACGAAGAGGGATTTCCTTAATACGTGATTTTCTGACAAATTTTGACCAAAGAAAATTCTCCTATGGGTTCTCATTTGAGACTACACGTTTAGACGTACAGGCCACACCAAATCTTTTTAAGTTACAACATGTTGTTTAGGAGATACAAGCTAATTTTTTTACGATGCATTATTTCTTCTCGTAAAGTTTAAGTTTTACCAATAAGTATGTATTTGCCTCTACTCTGCAACACTGTATTTCCTTATAACGTGGTATTCTTACATATTATTTCGAGAGAAAACTCTCCTGTGCGTTCTCGGATTTCCTTAAACCGTTGTGTTCTGACAAATTTTGAAGAAAGAAAATTCTCCTGTGGGTTCTCTTATGATGCTATACGTTTAGACATGCACGCCACACCCAAATCCTTTCGAGTTACCACGTGTTGTTTAGGAGATACAGGCTAATTTTGTACGATGTGGTATTTCTAATCGTAAATTGTTTCCAATACGTACGTATTTGTCTTTCTCTGCAACACTGTATTTCCTTATAACGTGGTATTCTTACATATTCTTTTGAGGGTAAACTCTCCTGAACGTTCTCTTTTGAGGCTACATGTTTAGACATACAAGCAACACCAAAGCTTTTCGAGTTACAACGTGTTGTTTAGGAAAAACTAGATAATTTCGCACGATGCGAGATTTCCATAAACGTGGTTTTCTGAAAAATTTGACAATAGAAAGTTCTCCTGTGGGTTCTCTTTTGAGGCTACATATTTAGACGTACACGCCACACCAAATCGGTTCGAGTTACAACGGTTTGTTTAGGAGATACAAGCTAATATTTTACAATGTGATAATTCTTCTCATAAAGTGTTTCCAATACGTGCGTATTTGTCTTTACTCTGCAACATTGTATTTCCTTATAACGTGGTATTCTTACATATTCTTTCGATAGAAAACTGTCCTGTGCGTTCCCTTTTGTGGCTACACACTTAGACATACAGGCAACACCAAAGCTATTCAAGTTACAACATGTAGTTTAGGAAAAAGAAGATGATTTCACAGGACGCGGGATTTCCTTAAAACGTGGTTTTCTGAAAAATTTTGACGAAAGAAAATTCTCCTGTGGGTTCTCTTTTGTGGCTACACATTTAGACGTACACGCCACACCAAAACCTTTCGAGTTACAATGTGCTTTTTAGGAAATACAAGCTAATTTTGTACGATGCATTATTTCTTCTCGTAAAGTGTTTCAAATACGTATGTATCTATCTTTACTCTGCAACACTGTATTTCCTTATGACGTGGTATTCTTACATATTCGTTCGAGAGAAAACTCTCCTGTGCGTTCTCTTTTAAGGCTACATGCTTAGACATACACGCAGCACCAAAGCTTTTCGAGTTACAACGTGTTGTTTAGGAAAAACAAGATAATTTCGCACGATGCGGGATTTCCTTAAAACGTTTTTTTCTGACAAATTTTGACGAAAGAAAATTCTCCTGTGGGTTCTCTTTTGAGGCTACACGTTTAGACTTACATGCCACACCAAATCTTTTCGAGTTACAACATGTTGTTTAGGAGATACAAGCTAATTTTGTAAGATGCATTATTTCTTCTCGTAAAGTGTTTCCAATACATACGTATTTGTCTTTACTCTGCAACACTGTATTTCCTTATAACGTGGTATTCTTATATATTCTTTCGAGAGAAAACTCTCCTGTGCGTTCTCCTTTGAGGCCACACGTTTAGACATACACGCAACACCAAAGCTTTTGGAGTTACAACGTGTTGTTTAGGAAAAACAAGATAATTTCGCACAATGCGGGATTTCCTTAAAACGTGGTTTTCTGACAAATTTGACGAAAGAAAATTCTCCTGTGGGTTCTCTGTTGAGGCTACACGTTTCAACTTACACGCCACACCAAATCCTTCGAGTTACAACGTGTTGTTTAGGAAATACAAGCTAATTTTGTACGATGTATTATTCCTTCTCGTAAAGTGTTTCCAATAAGTAAGTATCTGTCTTTACTCTGCAATACTGTATTTCCTTATAACGTGGTATTCTTACATATTCTTTTGAGAGAATACTCTACTGTGCATTCTCTTTTGAGGCTACACGCTTAGACATATAGGCAACACCAAAGCTTTTCGAGTTACAACGTGTTGTTTAGGAAAACAAGATGATTTCGCATGATGCAGGACTTCCTTAAAACGTGGTTTTCTGAAAAAATTTTGACGAGAGAAAATTCTCCAGTGGGTACTCTTTTGAGGCTACACGTTTAGATGTAAACACCACAGCAAATCTTTTCGAGTTACAACGTGTTGTTTCGGAGATACAAGCTAATTTCGTACCATGTGTTATTTCTTCTCGTTAAGTGTTTCCAATATGTAAGAATTTGTCTTTACTCTGCAACACTGTATTTCCTTATAATGTGGTATTCTTACATATTCTTTCGAGAGAAAACTCTCCTGTGCGTTCTCTTTTGAGGCTACATGCTTAGACATACACGTAACACCAAAGCTTTTCGAGTTACAACGTGTTGTTTAGGAAAAACAAGATAATTTCGCACAATGCGGGATTTCCTAAAAACGTGATTTCTCAAAAATTTTGACGAAAGAAAATTCTCCTGTGGGTTCTCTTTTGAGGCTACGCATTTAGATGTAAACACCACACCAAACAGTTTCAAGTTACAACGTGTTGTTTAGGAGATACAACCTAACTTTGAACGATGTGTTATTTCATCTCTAAAAGTGTTTCCAATAAGTACCTATTTGTCTTTAGCCTGCAACACTGTATTTCCTTCGAACGTGGTATTCTTACATCTTATTTCAAGAGAAAACACTCCTGTGCATTGGCTTTTGAGGATACAGGCTTAGACATACACGCAACAGCAAAGCTTTTCATGTTACAACGAGTTGTTTAGGAAAACCAAGATAATTTCGCACGATGCGGGATTACCATAAAACGTGATTTTCTGACATATTTTGACGAAAGAAAATTCTCCTGTGGGTTCTCTTTTGAGGCTACACATTTAGACATACATGCCACACCAACTCTTTTCGAGTTACAACGTGTTGTTTAGGAGATACAAGCTAATTTTGTATGATGCGTTATTTCTTCTCATAAAGTGTTTCCAATACGTACGTATTTGTCTTTATTCTGCAACACTGTATTTCCTTATAACGTGGTATTCTTACATATTCTTTCGAGAGAAAACTCTCCTGTGTGTACTCTTTTGAGGCTACACGCTTAGACATACACGCAACACCAAAGCTTTTCGAGTTACAATGTGTTGTTTAGGAAAAACAACATAATTTCGCACGATGCGGGATTTCCTTAAAACGTGGATTTCTGAAAATTTTTGACGAAAGAAAATTGTCCTGTGTGTTCTCTTTTGAGGCTACACGTTTAGACGTACACGCCACACCAAATCCTTTCGAGTTACAACGTGTTGTTTAGGAGATACAAGCTAATTTTCTACGATGCGTTATTTCTTCTCGTAACGTGTTTCCAATACGTACATATTTGCCTTTAGTCTGCAACACTGTATTTCCTTATAACGTGGTATTCTTACATATTCTTTCGAGAGATAACTCTCCTGTGTGTTCCCCTTTGAGGCTACACGCTTAGAAATACAGGCAACACCAAAGCTTTTCGCTTTACAACGTGTTGATTAGGAAAAACAATATAATTTCGCGCGATGCGGGATTTCCTTAATAAGTGGTTTTCTGACAAATTTTGACCAAGGAAAATTCTCCTATGGGTTCTCTTTTGAGGCTACACGTTTAGTCGTACAGTCCACACCTAATCTTTTTAAGGTACAACGTGTTGTTTAGGAGATACAAGCTAATTTTGTACGATAGGTTATTTCTTCTCGGAAAGTTTTTCTAATAAGTAAAAATATGTCTTTACTCTGCAACACTGTATTTCCTTATAACGTGGTATTCTTACATATTCTTTCGAGAGAAAACTCTCCTGTGCGTTCTCATTTGAGGCTACACGCTTAGACATACACGCAACACCAAAGCTTTTCGAGTTACAATGTGTTGTTTAGGAAGAACAAGAAAATTTCCCACGATGCGGGATTTCCTTAAAACGTGGTTTTCTGACAAATTTTGATGAAAGAAAATTCTCCTGTGGGTTCTCTATTAAGGCTACACGTTTAGACGTACACACCACACCAAATCTTTTTGAGTTACAACGTGTTGTTTAGGAGATACAAGCTAATTTTTTTTATGATGCCTTATTTCTTCTCGTAAAGTTTAAGTGTTTCCAATACGTATGTATTTGCCTTTACTCTGCAACACTGTATTTCCTTATTACGTGGTATTCTTACATATTCTTTCGACAGTAAACTCTCCTGTGCGTTCTCTTTGGAGGCTACACGCCTAGACATACACGCCTAGACATACACGCAACACCAAAGCTTTTCGAGTTACAACGTGTTGTTTAGGAAAAACAAGATAATTTCGCATGATGCGGAATTTCCTTAAAACGTGGTTTTCTGACAAATTTTGAAGAAAGAAAATTCTCCTGTGGGTTCGCTTTTGAGGGTACACGTTTAGACATACACGCCACACCAAATCCTTTCGAGTTATAACGTGTTGTTTAGGAGATACAAATTAATTTTTTACTATGTGTTATTTCTTCTCGTAAAGTTTAAGTGTTTCCAATAAGTATGTATTTGTCTTTACTCTGCAACACTATATTTCCTTATAACGTGGTATTCTTACATATTCTTTCGGGAGAAAACTCTCCTGTGCGTTCTCTTTTGAGGCTACACGCTTAGAAATACATGCAACACCAAAGCTTTTCGAGTTACAATGTGCTGTTTAGGAAAAACAAGATATTTTCGCACGATGCGGGATTTCCGTAAAACGTGGTTTTTGACAAATTTTGACCAAAGAAAACTCTCCTGTGGATTCTCTTTTGAGGCTACACGTTTAGACGTACACACCACACCAAATCTTTTCCAGTTACAACGTGTTGTTTAGGAGATACAAGCTAATATTGCATGATGCTTTATTTCTTCTCGTAAAGTCTTTCCAATAAGTATGTATTTGTCTATACTCTGCAACACTGTATTTCCTTATAACGTGGTATTCTTACATATTCTTTCGAGAGAAAACTCTCCTGGGCATTCCCCTTTGAGGCTACGCACTTAGACATACACGCAACACCAAAGCTTTTCGAGTTACAACGTGTTGTTTAGGAAAAACAAGACAATTACGCACGATGCGGGATTTCCTTAATAAGTGGTTTTCTGACAAATTTTGACCAAGGAAAATTCCTCTATGGGTTCTCTTTTGAGGCTACACGTTTAGACGTACAGGCCACACCAAATCTTTTTAAGTTACAACGTGTTGTTTAGGAGATACAAGCTAATTTTGTACGATGCGTTATTTCTTCTCCTAAAGTTTTTTCCAATAAGTAAGTATATGTCTTTATTCTACAACGTGGTATTCTTACATATTCTTTCAAGAGAAAACTCTCCTGTGCGTTCTCATTTGAGGCTACACGCTTAGACATATACGCAACACCAACGCTTTTCGAGTTACAACGTGTTGTTTAGGAAGAACAAGATAATTTCGCATGATGCGGGATTTATGGGTTTCCAATACATACGTATTTGTCTTTATTCTGCAACACTGTATTTCCTTATAACGTGGTATCCTTACAAATTCTATCGAGAAAAACTCTCCTGTGCGTTCTCTTTTGAGGCTACACGCTTAAACATACAAGCAACACCAAAGCTTTTCGAGTTACAACGTGTTGTTTAGGATTTCCTTAAAGCGGGATTTCCTTAAAACATGGTTTTCTGAAAAATTTTGACGAAAGAAAATTCTCCTGTGGGTTCTCTTTTGAGGCTACACGTTTAGATGTACAGGCCACACCAAATCTTTTCGAGTTACAACGTGTTGTTTAGGAGATACAAGCTAATTTTGTACGTTGCGTTATTTTTTCTCGTAAAGTGTTTCCAATACGTATGTATTTGCCTTTACTCTGCGACACTGTATTTCCTTATAAAGTGGTATTCTTACATACTCTTTCGAGAGAAAACTCTCCTGTGCGTTCTCTTTTGAGGCTACACGCTTAGACATACACGCAACACCAAAGCTTTTCGAGTTAAAACGTGTTGTTTAGGAAAAAGAAGATAATTGCGCACGATGCGGGATTTCCTTAAAACGTGGGTTCTCTTTTGAGGGTACACGTTTAGACGTACAAGCCACACCAAATCCTTTCGAATTATAACGTGTTGTTTAGGAGATACAAGCTAATTTTTTACTATTTGTTATTCCACGTTATATGGAAAAACAGTGTTGCAGAGTAAAGACAAATATGTACGTATTGGAAACACTTTATGAGAAGAAATAACACATGGTAAAAAATTAGCTTGTATCTCCTAAACAACACGTTGTAACTCAAAAGGATTTGGTGTGGTGTTTATTTAAAGGTGTAGCCTCAAAAGAGAACCCACAGGAGAATTTTCGTTGGTCAAAATTTTTTCAGAAAACCACGTTTTCTGGAAATCCCGCATCGTGCGAAATTATCTTGTTTTTCCTAAACAACACGTTGTAACTCGAAAAGCTTTGGTTTTGCATGTATGTCTAAGCGTGTAGCCTCAAAAGAGAACGCACAGGAGAGTATTCTCTTGAAAGAATATGTAAGAATACCACCTTATAAGGACATACAGTGTTGCACAGTAAAGACAGATGCATACATATTGGAAACACTTTATGAGAAGGAATAATACATCATACAAAATTAGCTTGTATTTCCTAAACAACACGGTGAAACGCGAAAAGATTTTTTGTGGCGTGTACGTTGAAACGTGTAGCCTCAAAAGAGAACCCACAGGAGAATTTTTTTCGTCAAAATATGTCGGAAAACCACGTTTTAAGGAAATCCCGCATCGTGCGAAATTATCTTGTTTTTCCTAAACAACACGTTGTAACTCGAAAAGCTTTGGTGTAAACAACACGTTGTAACTCGAAAATATTTGGTGTTGTGTTTACATCTAAATGCGTAGCCTCAAAAGAGAAGCCACAGGAGAATTTTCTTTGGTCAAAATTTTTTCAGAAAACCACGTTTTAAGGAAGTCCTGCATCATGCGAAATTATCTTGTTTTTCCTAAACAACACGTTGTAACTCGAAAAGCTTTGGTGTTGTGTGTATGTCTAAACATATAGCCTCAAAAGAGAAAGCACAGTAGAGTATTCTCTCGAAAGAATATGTAAGAATACCACGTTATAAGGAAATACAGTGTTGCAGAGTAAAGACAGATACTTACTTATTGGAAACACTTTACTAGAAGGAATAATACATCGTACAAAATTAGCTTGTATTTCCTAAACAACACGTTGTAACTTCAAGGATTTGGTGTGACGTGTAAGTTGAAACGTGTAGCCTCAAAAGAGAACCCACAGGAGAATTTTCTTTCGTCAAAATTTGTCAGAAAACCACGTTTTAAGGAAATCCCGCATTGTGCGAAATTATCTTGTTTTTCCTAAACAACACATTGTAACTCGAAAGCTTTGGTGTTGCATGTATGTCTACACGTGTGGCCTCAAAAGATAACGCACAGGAGAGTTTTCTCTCGAAAGAATATATAAGAATACCACGTTATAAGGAAATACAGTGTTGCAGAGTAAAGACAAATACGTATGTATTGGAAACACTTTACGAGAAGAAATAACGCATCCTACAGAATTAGCTTGTATCTCCTAAACAACACGATGTAACTCGAAAAGATTTGGTGTGGCGTGTACGTCTAAACGTGTAGCCTCAAAAGTGAACTTACAGGAGTATTTTCTTTCGTCAAAATTTGTCAGAAAACCACGTTTTATGGAAATCCCGCATCGTGGAAATTATCTTGTTTTTCCTAAACAACACGTTATAACTCTAAAAGCTTTGGTGCTGCGTGTATGTCTAAGCGTGTAGCCTCAAAAGAGAACGCACAGGAGAGTTTTCTCTCGAAAGAATATGTAAGAATACCGCGTTATAAGGAAATACAGTGTTGCAGAGTAAAGACAAATAAGTAAGTATTGGACACAATTTATGAGAAGAAATAACGCATCGTAAAAAATTAGCTTGTATCTCCTAAACAACACGTTGTAACTCGAAAAGATTTGGTGTGACATGTACGTCTAAACATGTACCCTCAAAAGAGAACTCACAGGAGAATTTTCTTTCATCAAAATTTGTCAGAAAACACGTTTTAAGGAAATCTCGCATCGTGCAAAATTATCTTGTTTTTACTAAACAACACGGTGTAACTCGAAAAGCTTTGGTGTTGAGTGTTTGTCTAAGCGTGTAGCCTCAAAAGAGAACGCACAGGAGAGTTTTCTCTCGAAAGAATATGTACGAATACCACGTTATAAGGAAATACAGTGTTGCAGAGTAAAGACAAATAAGTACATATTGGAAACACTTTAGGAGAAGAAATAACGCATTGTAAAAAATTTGCTTGTATCTCGGAAACAACACGTTGTAACTCGAAAAGATTTGGTGTGGCTCATACGTCTAAACGTGTAGCCTCAAAAGAGAACCCACAGGAGAACTTTCTTTCGTCAAAATTTGTCAGAAAACCACGTTTTAAGGAAATCCCGCATCGTGCAAAATTATCTTGTTTTTCCTAAACAACACGTTGTAACTCGAAAAGCTTTGGTGCTGCATGTATGTCTATGCGTGTAGCCACTTAAGAGAAGGCACAGGTGATTTTTCTCTCGAAAGAACAATGTAAGAATACAACGTTATAAGGAAATACAGTGTTGCAGAGTAAAGACAAATACATACTTATTGGAAACACTTTACAAGAAGAAATAACGCTTCGTAAAAAATTAGCTTGTATCTCCTAAACAACATGTGGTAACTCGAAAAGATTTGGTGTGGCGTGCACGTCTAAACGTGTAGCCTCAAAAGAGAACCAACAGGAGAATTTTCTTTCGTCAAAATTTGTCAGAACACCACTTTTTACGGAAATCCCGCATCGTGCGAAATTATCTTGTTTTTCATAAACAACACGTTGTAACTCGAAAAGTTTTGGTGTTGCCTGTATGTCTAAGTGTGTAGCCTCAAAAGGGAACGCACAGGATAGTTCTCTCGCGACAGAATATGTAAGAATACCACGTTATAAGGAAATACAGTGTTGCAGAGTAAAGACAAATATGTACGTATTGGAAACACTTTATGAGAAGAAATAACGCATCGTATAAAATTAGCTTGTATCTCCTAAACAATACGTGGTAACTCGAAAGGATTTGGTGTGGTGTGCACGTCTAAACGTGAAGCCTCAAAAGAGAACCCACAGGAGAATTTTCTTTCGTCAAAATTTGTCAGAAAACCACGTTTTAAGGAAATCCCGCATCGTGCGAAATTATCTTGTTTTTCATAAACAACACATTGTAACTCGAAAAGCTTTGGTGTTACCTGTATGTCTAAGTGTGTAGCCTCAAAAGGGAACGCACAGGATAGTTTTCTCTCGAAAGAATATGTAAGAAAACCACGTTTTAAGGAAATACAGTGTTGCAGAGTAAAGACAAATACGTACATATCGGAAACACTTTACAAGAAGAATTAACGCATTGTACAAAATTAGCTTGTATCTCCTAAACAACACGTTGTAATTCGAAAAGATTTGGTGTGGCATGTACGTCTAAATATGTAGCCTCAAAAGAGAACACACAGGAGAATTTTCTTTCGTCAAAATTTTTCAGAATACCACGTTTTAAGCTAATCCCGCATCGTGCAAAATCATCTCCTTTTTCCTAAACAACATGTTGTAACTCGAAAAGCTTTGGTGTTGCGTGTATGTGTAAGGATGGAGCCTCAAAAGAGAAGGCACAGGAGAGTTTTCCCTGCGTGTAGCCTCAAAAGAGAACGCACAGTAGAGTTTTCTCTCGAAAGAATATGTAAGGATACCACATTACAAGGAAATACAGTGTTGCAGAGTAAAGACTAATACATATGTATTGGAAACACTTTATGAGAGAAATAACGCATCTTGCAAAATTAGCTTGTATGTCCTAAACAACACGTTGGAACTCGAAAAGATTTGGTGTGGCATGTACGTCTAAACGTGTAGCCTCAAAAGAGTACCCACAGGAGAGTTTTATTTCTTCAAAATTTGTCAGAAAACCACGTTTTAAGGAAATCCCGCATCGTGCGAAATTATGTTGTTTTTCCTAAATAACACGTTGTAACTCGAAAAGCTTTGGTGTTGTGTGTATATCTAAGCACGTAGCCTCAAAGGAGAATGCACAGGAGAGTTTTCTCTCGAAAGAATATGCAAGAATACCACGTTATAAGGAAATACAGTGTTGCAGAGTAAAGGCAAATATTTACGTAATGGAAACATTTAAACTTTATGAGAAGAAATAACGCTTCGTAAAAAAAATTAGCTTGTATCTCCTAAACAACACGATGTAACTCGAAAAGATTTGATGTGGTGTGTACGTCTAAATGTGTAGCCTCAAAAGAGAACCCACAGGAGTATTTTCTTTCGTCAAAATTTGTCAGAAAACCACGTTTTAAGGAAATCCCGCATCGTGCTAAATTATCTTGTTTTTCCTAAACAACACATTGTAACTCGAAAAGCTTTGGTGTTGCGTGTATGTCAAAGCATGTAGCCTCAAAGGAGAATGCACAGGAGAGTTTTCTCTCGAAAGAATATGTAAGAATACCACGTTATAAGGAAATACAGTGTTGCAGAGTAAAGACAAATACGTACTTATTGGAAACACTTAAACTTTACGAGAAGAAATAGGGCATCGAAAAAAATTAGTATGTATCTCCTAAACATCACGTTATAACTCGAAAAGATTTGGTGTGGTGTGTACGTCTAAACGTGTAGCCTCAAACGAGAACCCACTGGAGAATTTTCGTTCATCAAAATTTGTCAGAAAACCACGTTTTAAGGAAATCCTGCATCGTGCTAAATTATCTTGTTTTTCCTAAGCAACACGTTGTAACGCGAAAACCTTTGGTGTTGCGTGTATGTCTAAGCGTGTAGCCTCAAAAGAGAATGCAAAGGAGAGTTTTTTTCTCGAAAGAATATATAAGAATACCACGTTATTAGGAAATACAGTGTTGCAGAGTAAAGACAAATATTTACGTATTGGAAAAACTTTACGAGAAGTAATAACGCATCTTACAAAATTAGCTTGTATCTCCTAAACAACACGTTGTAACTTAAAAAGATTTGGTGTGGCGTGTACGTCTAATCGTGTAGCCTCAAAAGAGAAACCATAGGAGAATTTTCTTTGGTCAAAATTTGTCAGAAAACCACGTATGAAGGAAATACCGCATCATGCGAAATTATCTTGTTTTTCCTAAACAAAACGTTTTAACTCGAAAAGCTTTGGTGTTGCGTGTATGTCTAAGCGTGTAGCCCCAAAAGAGAACGCATAGGAGAGTTTTCTCTCGAAAGAATATGTAAGAATACCACGTTGTAAGGAAATACAGTGTTGCAGAGTAAAGGAAAATACATATGTATTGGAAACGCAACATCAAAGCTTTTCGAGTTACAACGTGTTGTTTAGGAAAAGCAAGATAATTTCGCACGATGAGTGATTTCCTTAAAACATGGTTTTCTGAGAAATATTAACGAAAAAAAATTTTCCTGTGGGTTATCTTTTGAGGCTACACATTTAGACGTGCACGCCACACCAAATCTTTTCGAGTTACAAACTGTTGTTTAGGAGATACAAGCTAATTTTTTTACGATGCTTTATTTCTTCTTGTAAGGTGTTTCCAATAGGTACGTATTTGCCTTTAGTCTGCAACACTGTATTTCCTTATAACGTGGTATTCTTACATATTCTTTCGAGAGAAAACTTTCCTGTGCGTCCTCTTTTGAGGCTACACTCTTAGACATACACGCAATACCAAAGATTTTCGCGTTACAACGTGTTGTTTAGGAAAAACAAGATAATTTCACATGAAGAGGGATTTCCTTAATACGTGATTTTCTGACAAATTTTGACCAAAGAAAATTCTCCTATGGGTTCTCATTTGAGACTACACGTTTAGACGTACAGGCCACACCAAATCTTTTTAAGTTACAACATGTTGTTTAGGAGATACAAGCTAATTTTTTTACGATGCATTATTTCTTCTCGTAAAGTTTAAGTTTTACCAATAAGTATGTATTTGCCTCTACTCTGCAACACTGTATTTCCTTATAACGTGGTATTCTTACATATTATTTCGAGAGAAAACTCTCCTGTGCATTCTCGGATTTCCTTAAACCGTTGTGTTCTGACAAATTTTGAAGAAAGAAAATTCTCCTGTGGGTTCTCTTATGATGCTATACGTTTAGACATGCACGCCACACCAAATCCTTTTGAGTTACCACGTGTTGTTTAGGAGATACAGGCTAATTTTGTACGATGTGGTATTTCTAATCGTAAATTGTTTCCAATACGTACGTATTTGTCTTTCTCTGCAACACTGTATTTCCTTATAACGTGGTATTCTTACATATTCTTTCGAGGGTAAACTCTCCTGAGCGTTCTCTTTTGAGGCTACATGTTTAGACATACAAGCAACACCAAAGCTTTTCGAGTTACAACGTGTTGTTTAGGAAAAACTAGATAATTTCGCACGATGCGAGATTTCCATAAACGTGGTTTTCTGAAAAATTTGACAATAGAAAGTTCTCCTGTGGGTTCTCTTTTGAGGCTACATGTTTATACGTACACGCCACACCAAATCTGTTCGAGTTACAACGGGTTGTTTAGGAGATACAAGCTAATATTTTACAATGTGATAATTCTTCTCATAAAGTGTTTCCAATACGTACGTATTTGTCTTTACTCTGCAACATTGTATTTCCTTATAACGTGGTATTCTTACATATTCTTTCGATAGAAAACTGTCCTGTGCGTTCCCTTTTGTGGCTACACACTTAGACATACAGGCAACACCAAAGCTATTCAAGTTACAACATGTAGTTTAGGAAAAAGAAGATGATTTCACAGGACGCGGGATTTCCTTAAAACGTGGTTTTCTGAAAAATTTTGACGAAAGAAAATTCTCCTGTGGGTTCTCTTTTGTGGCTACACATTTAGACGTACACGCCACACCAAAACCTTTCGAGTTACAATGTGCTTTTTAGGAAATACAAGCTAATTTTGTACGATGCATTATTTCTTCTCGTAAAGTGTTTCAAATACGTATGTATCTATCTTTACTCTGCAACACTGTATTTCCTTATGACGTGGTATTCTTACATATTCGTTCGAGAGAAAACTCTCCTGTGCGTTCTCTTTTAAGGCTACATGCTTAGACATACACGCAGCACCAAAGCTTTTCGAGTTACAACGTGTTGTTTAGGAAAAACAAGATAATTTCGCACGATGCGGGATTTCCTTAAAACGTTTTTTTCTGACAAATTTTGACGAAAGAAAATTCTCCTGTGGGTTCTCTTTTGAGGCTACACGTTTAGACTTACATGCCACACCAAATCTTTTCGAGTTACAACATGTTGTTTAGGAGATACAAGCTAATTTTGTAAGATGCATTATTTCTTCTCGTAAAGTGTTTCCAATACATACGTATTTGTCTTTACTCTGCAACACTGTATTTCCTTATAACGTGGTATTCTTATATATTCTTTCGAGAGAAAACTCTCCTGTGCGTTCTCCTTTGAGGCCACACGTTTAGACATACACGCAACACCAAAGCTTTTGGAGTTACAACGTGTTGTTTAGGAAAAACAAGATAATTTCGCACAATGCGGGATTTCCTTAAAACGTGGTTTTCTGACAAATTTGACGAAAGAAAATTCTCCTGTGGGTTCTCTGTTGAGGCTACACGTTTCAACTTACACGCCACACCAAATCCTTCGAGTTACAACGTGTTGTTTAGGAAATACAAGCTAATTTTGTACGATGTATTATTCCTTCTCGTAAAGTGTTTCCAATAAGTAAGTATCTGTCTTTACTCTGCAATACTGTATTTCCTCATAACGTGGTATTCTTACATATTCTTTCGAGAGAATACTCTACTGTGCATTCTCTTTTCTGGCTACACGCTTAGACATACACGCAACACCAAAGCTTTTCGAGTTACAACGTGTTGTTTAGGAAAACAAGATGATTTCGCATGATGCAGGACTTCCTTAAAACGTGGTTTTCTGAAAAAATTTTGACGAGAGAAAATTCTCCAGTAGGTACTCTTTTGAGGCTACACGTTTAGATGTAAACACCACAGCAAAATCTTTTTCGAGTTACAACGTGTTGTTTCGGAGATACAAGCTAATTTCGTACCATGTGTTATTTCTTCTCGTTAAGTGTTTCCAATATGTAAGAATTTGTCTTTACTCTGCAACACCGTATTTCCTTATAATGTGGTATTCTTACATATTCTTTCGAGAGAAAACTCTCCTGTGCGTTCTCTTTTGAGGCTACATGCTTAGACATACACGTAACACCAAAGCTTTTCGAGTTACAACGTGTTGTTTAGGAAAAACAAGATAATTTCGCACAATGCGGGATTTCCTAAAAACGTGATTTCTGAAAAATTTTGACGAAAGAAAATTCTCCTGTGGGTTCTCTTTTGAGGCTACGCATTTAGATGTAAACACCACACCAAACAGTTTCAAGTTACAACGTGTTGTTTAGGAGATACAACCTAACTTTGAACGATGTGTTATTTCATCTCTAAAAGTGTTTCCAATAAGTACCTATTTGTCTTTAGCCTGCAACACTGTATTTCCTTCGAACGTGGTATTCTTACATCTTATTTCAAGAGAAAACACTCCTGTGCATTGGCTTTTGAGGATACAGGCTTAGACATACACGCAACAGCAAAGCTTTTCATGTTACAACGTGTTGTTTAGGAAAACCAAGATAATTTCGCACGATGCGGGATTACCATAAAACGTGATTTTCTGACATATTTTGACGAAAGAAAATTCTCCTGTGGGTTCTCTTTTGAGGCTACACATTTAGACGTACATGCCACACCAACTCTTTTCGAGTTACAACGTGTTGTTTAGGAGATACAAGCTAATTTTTGTGTGATGCGTTATTTCTTCTCATAAAGTGTTTCCAATACGTACATATTTGTCTTTATTCTGCAACACTGTATTTCCTTATAACGTGGTATTCTTACATATTATTTTGAGAGAAAACTCTCCTGTGCATTCTCTTTTGAGGCTACACGCTTAGATATACAAGTAACACCAAAGCTTTTCGAGTTACAACATGTTGTTTAGGAAAAACAAGATAATTTCGCACAATGCGGGATTTCCTAAAAACGTGATTTCTGAAAAATTTTGAAAGAAGAAAAATCTCCTCTGGGTTCTCTTTTGAGGCTACAAGTTTATTCGTACACCCCACACCAAATCGTTTCGAGTGACAACGTGTTGTTAAGGAGATACAAGCTAAATTTGAACGAAGCGATATTTCATCTCTAAAAGTGTAGCCTCAAAAGAGAACCCTAAACAACACGTTGTAACTCGAAAAGCTTTGGTGTTGCGTGTATGTCTAAACTTGTGGCCTCAAAAGAGAAGGCACAGGAGAGTTTCTCTCGAAAGAATATGTAAGAATACCACATTATAAGGAAATACAGTGTTGCAGAGTAAAGACAAATACATACGTATTGGAAACACTTTACGAGAAGAAATAACGCATCGTACAAAATTAGCTTGTATCTCCTAAACAACACGTTGTAACTCGAAAATATTTGGTGTGGCGTGTACGTGTAAACATGTAGCCTCAAAAGAGAACCCACAGGATAATTTTCGTTCGTCAATATTTGTCAGAAAACCACGTTTTAAGGAAGTCCCACATCGTGCGAAATTATCTTGTTTTTCCTAAACAACATGTCGTAACTCGAAAAGCTTTGGTGTTGCGTGTATGTCTAAGCGTGTAGCCTCAAAAGAGAAGGCACAGGATAGTTTTCTCTCGAAAGAATATGTAAGAATACCACGTTATAAGGAAATACAATGTTGCAGTGTAAATACAAATACTTATGTATAGGAAACACTTTACGAGAAGAAATAAAGCATCGTACAAAATTAGCTTTTATCTCCTAAACAACACGTTGTAACTCGAAATATTTTCTGTGTCGTGTACGTCTAAACGTGTAGCCTCAAAAGAGAAGGCACAGGAGAGTTTTCTTTCGAAAGAATATGTAAGAATACCACGTTTTAAGGAAATACAGAGTTGCAGAGTAAAGACAAATATGTACGTATTGGCAACACCTTACGAGAAAAAATAAGGCATCGTACAAAATTAGTCTGTATCTCCTAAACAACACGTTGTAACTGAAAAGGATTTGGTGTGGCATGTACGTCTAAACGTGTAGCCTCAAAAGAGAACCAACAGGAGAATTTTCTTTGGTCAAAATTTTTCAGAAAACCACGTTTTAAGGAAATCCCGCATCTTGTGAAATTATCTTGTTTTTCCTAAACAACACGTTGTAACATGAAAAGCTTTGGTGTTGCCTGTATGTCTAAGCGTGTAGCCTCAAGAGAGAAGGCACAGGAGAGTTTTTTCTCGAAAGAATATGTGAGAATACCACGTTTTAAGGAAATACAGTGTTGCAGAGTAAAGACAAATACATTCGTATTGGCAACACTTTACGAGAAGAAATAACGCATCGTACAAAATTAGCTTGTATCTCCTAAACAACACGATGTAACTCGAAAAGATTTGGTGTGGCGTGTACGTCTAAAAGTGTAGCCTCAAAAGAGAACTTACAGGAGTATTTTCTTTCGTCAAAATTTGTCAGAAAACCACGTTTTATGGAAATCCTGCATCGTGGAAATTATCTTGTTTTTCCTAAACAACACGTTGTAACTCGAAAAGTTTTGGTGCTGCGTGTATGTCTAAGCGTGTAGCCTCAAAAGAGAACGCACAGGAGAGTTTTCTCTCGAAAGAATATGTAAGAATACTGCGTTATAAGGAAATACAGTGTTGCAGAGTAAAGACAAATAAGTAAGTATTGGACACAATTTATGAGAAGAAATAACGCATCGTAAAAAATTAGATTGTATCTCCTAAACAACACGTTGTAACTCGAAAAGATTTGGTGTGACATGTACGTCTAAACATGTACCCTCAAAAGAGAACTCACAGGAGAATTTTCTTTCACCAAAATTTGTCAGAAAAACACGTTTTAAGGAAATCTCGCATCGTGCAAAATTATCTTGTTTTTACTAAACAACACGGTGTAACTCGAAAAGCTTTGTGTTGAGTGTTTGTCTAAGCGTGTAGCCTCAAAAGAGAACGCACAGGAGAGTTTTCTCTCGAAAGAATATGTAAGAATACCACGTTATAAGGAAATACAGTTTTGCAGAGTAAAGACAAATAAGTACATATTGGAAACACTTTAGGAGAAGAAATAACGCATCGTAAAAAATTTGCTTGTATCTCGTAAACAACACGTTGTAATTCGAAAAGATTTGGTGTGGCTCATACGTCTAAACTTGTCGCCTCAAAAGAGAACCCACAGGAGAACTTTCTTTCGTCAAAATTTGTCAGAAAACCACGTTTTAAGGATATCCCGCATCGTGCAAAATTATCTTGTTTTTCCTAAACAACACGTTGTAACTCGAAAAGCTTTGGTGCTGCATGTATGTCTATGCGTGTAGCCACTTAAGAGAAGGCACAGGAGATTTTTCTCTCGAAAGAACATGTAAGAATACAACGTTATAAGGAAATACAGTGTTGCAGAGTAAAGACAAATACGTACTTATTGGAAACACTTTACGAGAAGAAATAACGCATCGTAAAAAATTAGCTTGTATCTCCTAAACAACACGTGGTAACTCGAAAAGATTTGGTGTGGTGTGCACGTCTAAACGTGTAGCCTCAAAAGAGAACCAACAGGAGAATTTTCTTTCGTCAAAATTTGTCAGAACACCACGTTTTAAGAAAATCCCGCATCGTGCGAACTTATCTTGTTTTTCATAAACAACACGTTGTAACTTGAAAGGTTTTGGTGTTGCCTGTATGTCTAAGTGTGTAGCCTCAAAAGGGAACGCACAGGATAGTTTTCTCTCGACAGAATATGTAAGAATACCACGTTATAAGGAAATACAGTGTTGCAGAGTAAAGACAACTACATACGTATTGGAAACACTTTATGAGAAGAAATAACGCAGCGTACAAAATTAGCTTGTATCTCCTAAACAACACGTGGTAACTCGAAACGATTTGGTGTGGCGTGCACGTCTAAACGTGAAGCCTCAAAAGGGAACCCACAGGAGAATTTTCTTTCGTCAAAATTTGTCAGAAAACCACGTTTTATGGAAATCCCGCATCGTGCGAAATTATCTTGTTTTTCATAAACAACACGTTGTAACTCGAAAAGCTTTGTTGTTGCCTGTCTGTCTAAGTGTGTAGCCTCAAAAGGGAATGCACAGGATAGTTTTCTCTTGAAAGAATATGTAAGAAAACCACGTTTTAAGAAATACAGTGTTGCAGAGTAAAGACAAATACGTACGTATTGGAAACACTTTATGAGAAGAATTAACGCATTGTACAAAATTAGCTTGTATCTCCTAAACAATACGTTGTAATTCGAAAAGATTTGGTGTGGCGTGTACATCTAAATATGTAGCCTCAAAAGAGAACACACAGGAGAATTTTCTTTCGTCAAAATTTGTCAGAATCCACGTATTAAGGAAATCCCGCATTGTGCGAAATTATCTTGTTTTTCCTGCACAACACTTCGTAACTCGAAAAGATTTGGTGTTGCGTGTATGTCTAAACGTGTGGCCTCAAAAGAGAATGCACAGGAGAGATTTCTCTCGAAAGAATATATAAGAATACCACGTTATAAGGAAATACAGTGTTGCAGAGTAAAGACAAATACGTAGGTATTGGAAACACTTTACGAGAAGTAATAATGCATCGTACAAAATTAGCTTGTATCTCCTAAACAACACGATGTAACTCGAAAAGATTTGGTGTGGCGTTTACGTCTAAACGTGTAGCCTCAAAAGAGAACTCACAGGATAATTTTCTTTCGTCAAAATTTGTCAGAAAACCACGTTTTATGGAAATCCCACATCGTGGAAATTATCTTGTTTTTCCTAAACAACACGTTGCAACTCGGAAAGCTTTGGTGCTGCGTGTATGTCTAAGCGTGTAGCCTCAAAAGAGAACGCACAGGAGAGTTTTCTCTCGAAAGAATATGTAGGAATACCACGTTATAAGGAAATACAGTGTTGCAGAGTAAAGACAAATAAGTACGTATTGGACACATTTTACGAGAAGAAATAACGCATCGTAAAAAATTAGCTTGTATCTCCTAAACAACACGTTGTAACTCGAAAAGATTTGGTGTGACGTGTACGTCTAAACGTGTAGCCTCAAAAGGGAACTCACAGGAGAATTTTCTTTCATCAAAATTTGTCAGAAAACACGTTTTAAGGAAATCTCGCATCGTGCAAAATTATCTTGTTTTTCCTAAACAATACGGTGTAACTCGAAAAGCTTTGGTGTTGAATGTTTGTCTAAGCGTGTAGCCTCAAAAGAGAATGCACAGGAGAGTTTTCTCTCGAAAGAATATGTAAGAATACCACGTTATAAGGAAATACAGTGTTGCAGAGTAAAGAAAAATAAGTACATATTGGAAACACTTTAGGAGAAGAAATAACGCATCGTAAAAAAATTTGCTTGTATCTCCTAAACAACACGTTATAACTCGAAAGATTTGGTGTGGCGTGTACGTCTAAACCTGTAGCCTCAAAAGACAACGCACAGGAGAACTTTCTTTCGTTAAAATTTGTCAGAAAACCACGTTTTAAGGATATCCCGCATCGTGAAAATTATCTTGTTTTTCCTAAACAACACGTTGTAACTCGCAAAGCTTTGGTATTGCATGTATGTCTATGCGTGTAGCCACTTAAGAGAACGCACAGGAGATTTTTCTCTCGAAAGAACATGTAAGAATACAACCTTATAAGGAAATACAGTGTTGCAGAGTAAAGACAAATACATACTTTTTGGAAACACTTTACGAGAAGAAATAACGCTTCGTAAAAAATTAGCTTGTATCTCCTAAACAACACGTGGTAACTCGAAAAGATTTGGTGTGGCGTGCACGTCTAAACGTGTAGCCTCAAAAGAGAACCAACAGGAGAATTTTCTTTCATCAAAATTTGTCAGAACACCACTTTTTACGGAAATCCTGCATCGAGCGAAATTATCTTGTTTTTCTTAAACAACACGTTGTAACTCGAAAAGTTTTGGTTTTGCCTGTATGTCTAAGTGTGTAGCCTCAAAAGGGAACGCACAGGATAGTTTTCTCGCGACAGAATATGTAAGAATACCACATTATAAGGAAATACAGTGTTGCAGAGTAAAGACAAATATGTACGTATTGGAAACACTTTAGGAGAAGAAATAACGCATCGTATAAAATTAGCTTGTATCTCCTAAACAACACGTGGTAACTCGAAAGGATTTGGTGTGGTGTGCACGTCTAAACGTGAAGCCTCAAAAGATAACCCACAGGAGAATTTTCTTTCGACAAAATTTGTCAGAAAACCACGTTTTAAGGAAATCCCGCATCGTGCGAAATTATCTTGTTTTTCATAAACAACACATTGTAACTCGAAAAGCTTTGGTGTTACCTGTATGTCTAAGTGTGTAGCCTCAAAAGGGAACGCACTGGATAGTTTTCTCTCGAAAGAATATGTAAGAAAACCACGTTTTAAGGAAATACAGTGTTGCAGAGTAAAGACAAATATGTACATATCGGAAACACTTTACAAGAAGAATTAACGCATTGTACAAAATTAGCTTGTATCTCCTAAACAACACGTTGTAATTCGAAAAGATTTGGTGTGGCATGTACGTCTAAATATGTAGCCTCAAAAGAGAACACACAGGAGAATTTTCTTTCGTCAAAATTTTTCAGAAAACCACGTTTTAAGCTAATCCCGCATCGTGCAAAATCATCTCCTTTTTCCTAAACAACATGTTGTAACTCGAAAAGCTTTGGTGTTGCGTGTATGTGTAAGGATGGAGCCTCAAAAGAGAAGGAACAGGAGAGTTTTCCCTGCGTGTAGCCTCAAAAGAGAACGCACAGTAGAGTTTTCTCTCGAAAGAATATGTAAGGATACCACATTACAAGGAAATACAGTGTTGCAGAGTAAAGACTAATACATATGTATTGGAAACACTTTATGAGAGAAATAACGCATCTTGCAAAATTAGCTTGTATGTCCTAAACAACACGTTGGAACTCGAAAAGATTTGGTGTGGCATGTACGTCTAAACGTGTAGCCTCAAAAGAGTACCCACAGGAGAGTTTTATTTCTTCAAAATTTGTCAGAAAACCACGTTTTAAGGAAATCCCGCATCGTGCGAAATTATGTTGTTTTTCCTAAATAACACGTTGTAACTTGAAAAGCTTTGGTGTTGTGTATATATCTAAGCACGTAGCCTCAAAGGAGAATGCACAGGTGAGTTTTCTCTCGAAAAAATATGCAAGAATACCACGTTATAAGGAAATACAGTGTTGCAGAGTAAAGGCAAATATTTACGTAATGGAAACACTTAAACTTTATGAGAAGAAATAACGCTTCGTAAAAAAATTAGCTTGTATCTCCTAAACAACACGATGTAACTCGAAAAGATTTGATGTGGTGTGTACGTCTAAATGTGTAGCCTCCAAAGAGAACCCACAGGAGTATTTTCTTTCGTCAAAATTTGTCAGAAAACCACGTTTTAAGGAAATCCCGCATCTTGCTAAATTATCTTGTTTTTCCTAAACAACACATTGTAACTCGAAAAGCTTTGGTGTTGCGTGTATGTCAAAGCATGTAGCCTCAAAAGAGAACGCACAGGAGAGTTTTCTCTCGAAAGAATATGTAAGAATACCACGTTATAAGGAAATACAGTGTTGCAGAGTAAAGACAAATACGTACTTATTGGAAACACTTAAACTTTACGAGAAGAAATAAGGCATCGTACAAAATTAGTATGTATCTCCTAAACATCACGTTATAACTCGAAAAGATTTGGTGTGGTGTGTACGTCTAAACGTGTAGCCTCAAACGAGAACCCACAGGAGAATTTTCGTTCATCAAAATTTGTCAGAAAACCACGTTTTAAGGAAATCCTGCATCGTGCTAAATTATCTTGTTTTTCCTAAGCAACACGTTGTAACACGAAAACCTTTGGTGTTGCGTGTATGTCTAAGCGTGTAGCCTCAAAAGAGAATGCAAAGGAGAGTTTTTTTCTCGAAAGAATATATAAGAATACCACGTTATTAGGAAATACAGTGTTGCAGAGTAAAGACAAATATTTACGTATTGTAAAAACTTTACGAGAAGAAATAACGCATCTTACAAAATTAGCTTGTATCTCCTAAACAACACGTTGTAACTTAAAAAGATTTGGTGTGGCCTGTACGTCTAATCGTGTAGCCTCAAAAGAGAAACCATAGGAGAATTTTCTTTGGTCAAAATTTGTCAGAAAACCACGTATGAAGGAAATACCGCATCATGCGAAATTATCTTGTTTTTCCTAAACAAAACGTTTTAACTCGAAAAACTTTGGTGTTGCGTGTATGTCTAAGCGTGTAGCCCCAAAAGAGAACGCACAGGAGAGTTTTCTCTCGAAAGAATATGTAAGAATACCACGTTGTAAGGAAATACAGTGTTGCAGAGTAAAGGAAAATACATATGTATTGGAAACGCAACATCAAAGCTTTTCGAGTTACAACATGTTGTTTAGGAAAAGCAAGATAATTTCGCACGATGAGTGATTTCCTTAAAACATGGTTTTCTGAGAAATATTAACGAAAAAAAATTCTCCTGTGGGTTATCTTTTGAGGCTACACGTTTAGACGTGCATGCCACACCAAATCTTTTCGAGTTACAAACTGTTGTTTAGGAGATACAAGCTAATTTTTTACGATGCTTTATTTCTTCTTGTAAGGTGTTTCCAATAGGTACGTATTTGCCTTTAGTCTGCAACACTGTATTTCCTTATAACGTGGTATTCTTACATATTCTTTTGAGAGAAAACTTTCCTGTGCGTCCTCTTTTGAGGCTACACGCTTAGACATACACGCAATACCAAAGATTTTCGCGTTACAACGTGTTGTTTAGGAAAAACAAGATAATTTCGCACGAAGAGGGATTTCCTTAATACGTGATTTTCTGACAAATTTTGGCCAAAGAAAATTCTCCTATGGGTTCTCATTTGAGACTACACGTTTAGACGTACAGGCCACACCAAATCTTTTTAAGTTACAACATGTTGTTTAGGAGATACAAGCTAATTTTTTTACGATGCATTATTTCTTCTCGTAAAGTTTAAGTTTTTCCAATAAGTATGTATTTGCCTCTACTCTGCAACACTGTATTTCCTTATAATGTGGTATTCTTACATATTATTTCGAGAGAAAACTCTCCTGTGCGTTCTCGGATTTCCTTAAACCGTTGTGTTCTGACAAATTTTGAAGAAAGAAAATTCTCCTGTGGGTTCTCTTATGATGCTACACGTTTAGACATGCACACCACACCAAATCCTTTCGAGTTACCACATGTTGTTTAGGAGATACAGGCTAATTTTGTACGATGTGTTATTTCTAATCGTAAATTGTTTCCAATACGTACGTATTTGTCTTTCTCTGCAACACTGTATTTCCTTATAACGTGGTATTCTTACATATTCTTTCGAGGGAAAACTCTCCTGAGCGTTCTCTTTTGAGGCTACATGTTTAGACATACAAGCAACACCAAAGCTTTTCGAGTTACAACGTGTTGTTTAGGAAAAACTAGATAATTTCGCACGATGCGAGATTTCCATAAACGTGGTTTTCTGAAAAATTTGACAATAGAAAGTTCTCCTGTGGGTTCTCTTTTGAGGCTACATGTTTAGACGTACACGCCACACCAAATCTGTTCGAGTTACAACGTGTTGTTCAGGAGATACAAGCTAATATTTTACAATGTGTTAATTCTTCTCATAAAGTGTTTCCAATACGTACGTATTTGTCTTTACTCTGCAACATTGTATTTCCTTATAACGTGGTATTCTTACATATTCTTTCGATAGAAAACTGTCCTGTGCGTTCCCTTTTGTGGCTACACACTTAGACATACAGGCAACACCAAAGCGATTCAAGTTACAACATGTAGTTTAGGAAAAATTTTGTACGATGCATTATTTCTTCTTGTAAAGTGTTTCCAATACGTACTTATTTGTCTTTACTCTGCAACACTGTATTTCCTTATAACGTGGTATTCTTACATATTCTTTTGAGAGAAAACTCTCCTGTGCATTCTCTTTTGAGGCTACACGCTTAGACAAACACGCAACACCAAAGCTTTTCGAGTTACAACGTGTTGTTTAGGAAAAACAAGATAATTTCACACGATGTGAGATTTCCTTAAAACATGGTTTCTGACAAATTTTGATGAAAGAAAATTCTCCTGTGGGTTCACTTTGGAGGCTACACGTTTAGACGTACGAGCCACACCAAATCTTTTCGAGTTACAACGTGCTGTTTAGGAAAAACAAGATAATTTCTCAGGATGCGAGATTTCCATAAAACGTGGTTTTCTGAAAAAATTTTGACGTAAGAAAGTTCTCCTGTGGGTTCTCTTATGAGGCTACACGTTTACACGTACACGCCACACCAAATTCTTTCGAGTTACAAGGTGTTGTTTAGGAGATACAAGCTAATTTTGTACCATGCGTTATTTCTTCTCATAAAGTATTTACAATACGTACCTATTTATCTTTAATCTGCAACACTTTATTTCCTTATAACGTGGTATTCTTACATATTCTTTCTTTTTTTTTTTCTTTTTTTTTTTTCTTTTTCTTTTTTTTTTTTAGGCTTGATACAATTTATTTGCTTTTCTTTAGAATTTTTTTTTATTGTTATTTTTTTTATTCGTACGATGCGGGATTTCCTGAAGACGTGGTTTCTGACAAGTTTTAAGGAAAGAAAATTCTCCTGTGGGTTCTCTTATGAGGCTAAGCATTTAGACCTACACGCCACACCAAATCCTTTCGAGTTACAAGGTGTTGTTTAGGAGATACAAGCTAATTTTGTAACATGCATTAATTCTTCTCATAAAGTATTTACAATCTGTACCTATTTATCTTTACTCTGCAACACTGTATTTACTTATAACGTGGTATTCTTACATATTCTTTCGAGAGAAAACTCTCCTCTGCATTCTCTTTTGAGGCTACACGCGTAGATATACACGCCACACCAAAGCTTTTCGTGTTACAACATTTTGTTTGTGAAAAACAAGATAATTTCACAGGATGCGAGATTTCCTTAAAACGTGGTTTCTGACAAATTTTGATGAAAGAAAATTCTCCTGTGGGTTCTCTTTTGAGGCTACACGAAGAAATAATGCATCGTTCAAAATTAGCTTGTATCTCCTAAACAACACGTTGTAACTCAAAAAGATTTGGTGTGGCGTGTACATCTAAACGTGTAGCCTCAAAAGAGAACCCACAGGAGAGTTTTCTCTCGAGAGAACATGTAAGAATACCACGTTATAAGGAAATACAGTGTTGCAGAATAAAGACAAATATGTACACATTGTAAACACTTTACGAGAAGAAATAACGCATCATACAAAATTAGCTTGTATCTCCTAAACAACACGTTGTAACTCGAAAAGATTTGGTGTGGCATGTACGTCTAAATGTGTAGCCTCAAAAGAGAACCCACAGGAGAATTTTTGTTCGTCAAAATATGTCAGAAAACCACGTTTTAAGGAAATCCCGCATCGTGTGAAATTATCTTGTTTTTCTTAAACAACACGTTGTAACTTGAAAAGATTTGGTGTTGCGTGTATGTCTAAGCATGTAGCCTCAAAAGCGAATGCACAGGAGAGTTTTCTCTCGAAAGAAGATGTAAGAATACCACGTTCTAGGAAATACAGTGTTGTAGACTAAAGACAAATACGTACGTATTGGAAACACTTTTAGAGATGAAATAATGCATCGTTCAAAATTAGCTTGTATCTCCTTAACAACACGTTGTAACTCGAAACGATTTGGTGTGGCGTGTACGACTAAACGTGTAGTCTCAAAAGAGAACCCAGAGGAGAATTTTCTTTCTTCAAAATGTTTAAGAAATCACGTTTTTAGGAAATCCCGCATTGTGCGAAATTATCTTGATTTTCCTAAACAACACGTTGTAACTCGAAAAGCTTTGGTGTTACGTGTATGTCTAAGCGTGTAGTCTCAAAAGAGAACGCAGAGGAGAGTTATCTCTCGAAAGAATATGTAAGAACACCACGTTATAAGGAAATACAGTATTGCGGAATAAAGACAAATACGTATGTATTGGAAACACTTTACGAGAAGAAATAAAACATCGTTCAAAATTAGTTTGTATCTCCTAAACAACACGTTGTAACTCGAAAAGATTTGGTGTGGCGTGTAGGTCTAAGGGTGTAGCCTCAAAAGAGAACGCACAGGAGAGTTTTCTCTCGAAAGAATATTTAAGAATACCACGTTATAAGGAAATACAGTGTTGCAGAATAAAGACAAATACGTACATATTGGAAACACTTTATGAGAAGAAATAACGCATCGTACAAAATTAGCTTGTATCTCCTAAACAACACATTGTAACTCGAAAAGAGTTGGTGTGGCATGTACGTCTAAATGTGTAGCCTCAAAAGAGAACCCACAGGAGAATTTTCTTTCGTCAAAATATGTCAGAAAACCACGTTTTACGGTAATCCCGCATCGTGTGAAATTATCTTGTTTTTCCTAAACAACACGTTGTAACTTGAAAAGCTTTGGTGTTGCGTGTATGTCTAAGCGTGTATCCTCAAAAGCGAACGTACAGGAGTGTTTTCTCTCGAAATAAGATGTAAGAATACCACGTTCTAAGGAAATACAGCGTTGCAGACTAAAGACAAATAGGTACTTATTGGAAACACTTTTAGAGATGAAATAACGCATCGTTCAAAATTAGCTTGTATCTCCTAAACAACACGTTGTAACTCGAAAAGATTTGGTGTGGCGTGTACGTCTAAATGTGTAGCCTCAAAAGAGAACCCACAGGAGAATTTTCTTTCGTCAAAATTTTTCAGAAATCACGTTTTTAGGAAATCCCGCATTGTGCGAAATTATCTTGTTTTTCCTAAACAACACGTTGTAACTCGAAAAGCTTTGGTGTTACTTGTATGTCTAAGCATGTAGCCTCAAAAGAGAACCCACAGGAGAGTTTTCTCTCGAAAGAATATGTAAGAATACCACGTAATAAGGATACGGTGTTGCAGAGAAAAGACAAATACTTATGTATTGGAAACACTTAATGAGAAGAAATAACGCATGGTACAAAATTAGCTTGTATCTCCTAAACAACACGTTGTAACTCGAAAAGATTTGGTGTGATGTTTACATCTAAACGTGTAGCCTCAAAAGAAAACCCACAAGAGAATTTTCTTTCGTCAAATTTTTTTCAGAAAACCACGTTTTAAGGAAGTCCTGCATCGTGCGAAATCATCTTGTTTTTCCTAAACAACACGCTGTAACTCGAAAAGCTTTGGTGTTGCGAGTATGTCTAAGCGTGTAGCCTCAAAAGAGAAGGCACAGTAGTGTATTCTCTCGAAAGAATATGTAAGAATACCACGTTATAAGGAAATACAGTGTTGCAGAGTAAAGACAGATACTTACTTATTGGAAACACTTTATGAGAAGGAATAATACATAGTACGAAATTAGCTTGTATTTCCTAAACAACACGTTGTAACTCGAAGGATTTGGTGTGGCATGTAATTTGAAACTTGTAGCCTCAAAAGAGAACCCACAGGAGAATTTTCTTTTGTCAATATTTGTCAGAAAACCACGTTTTAAGGAAATCCCGCATTGTGCGAAATTATCTTGTTTTTCCTAAACAACACGTTATAACTCGAAAAGCTTTGGTGTTGCGTGTATGTCTAAACGTGTGGCCTCAAAAGAGAACGGACAGGAGAGTTTTCTCTCGAAAGAATATATAAGAATACCACGTTATAAGGAAATACAGTGTTGCAGAGTAAAGACAAATACGTATGTATGGGAAACACTTTACGAGAAGAAATAACACATCGTAAAAAATTAGCTTGTATCTCCTAAACAACACGTGGTAACTCGAAAAGATTCAGTGTGGCGTTTACGTCTAAACCTGTAGCCTCAAAAGAGAAGACACAGTAGAATTTTCTTTTGTCAAAATTTGTCAGAAAACCACGTTTTAAGGAAATCCCGCATCGTGCGAAATTATCTTGTTTTTCCTAAACAACACGTTGTAACTCGAAAAGCTTTGGTGTTCCGTGTATGTCTAAGCGTGTAGCCTCTAAAGAGAACTCCCAGGAGAGTTTTCTCTTGAAAGAACATGTAAGAATACAATGTTATAAGGAAATAGAGTGTTGCAGAGTAAAGACAAATGCGTACTTATTGGAAACACTTTAAGAGAAGAAATAACACATAGTACAAAATTAGCTTGTATCTCCTAAACACTTGGTAACTGGAAAGGATTTGGTGTGGCGTGCACGTCTAAACGTGTAGCATCAAAAGAGAACCCACAGGAGAATTTTCTTTCCTCAAAATTTGTCAGAACACAATGGTTTAAGGAAATCCCGCATTGTGCGAAATTATCTTGTTTTTCATAAACAACACGTTGTAATTCGAAAAGCATTGGTGTTGCCTGTATGTCTAAATGTGTAGCCTCAAAAGGGAATGCAAAGGATAGTTTTCTCTCGAAAGAATATGTAAGAATACCATGTTATAAGGAAATACAGTGTTGCAGAGTAAAGACAAATACATACGTTTTGGAAAAACTTTATGAGAAGAATTAAAGCATCGTACAAAATTAGCTTGTATCTCCTAAACAACACGTTGTAACTCGAAAAGGTTTGGCGTGGCGTGTACTTCTAAACATGTAGCCTCAAAAGAGAACCCACAGGAGAATTTTCTTTCGTCCAAATTTTTCAGAAAATCACGTTTTAAGGAAATCCCCCATCGTGCGAAATCATCTTCTTTTTCCTAAACAACATGTTGTAACTCGAAAAGCTTTGGTGTTGCGTGTATGTGTAAGCGTGGAGCCTCAAAAGAGAAGGCACAGGAGAGTTTTCTCTCGAAAGAATATGTAAGAATCCCACGTTATAAGGAAATACAATTTTGCAGATTAAAGACAAATAAGTACAGATTGGAAACACTTTACGAGAAGAAAGAATGCATCGTAAAAAATTAGCTTGTATCTCCTAAACAACATGTTGTAACTCGAAAAGATTTGGTGTGACGTGTACGTCTAAATGTGTAGCCTCAAAAGAGAACCCACAGGAGAATTTTCTTTCTTTCTTTTTTTTTTTTTACGTTTTTTAAATTAAATATTTTCTTTATTTACATTTTAAATATTATCTGCATTCCTGGTTTCCCCTCTGAAAACACACTATCCCATAACCCCTTCTCCCTGCTCACCAACCCATCCACTCCCACTCCTTTTTTTTTCTCTTATTTTTTTTTAGTGTTAACTTTTTTTTATTCGATATAATTTATTTACATTTCAAATGATTTCCCCTTTTCTAGCCCCCCCACTCCCCGAAAGTCCCGAAAGCCCCCTTCTCTTCCCCTGTCCTCCCATCCACCCCTTCCCACTTCCCCGTTCTGGTTTTGCTAAATACTGTTTCACTGAGTCTTTCCAGAACCAGGAGCCACTCCTCCTTTCTTCTTGTTCCTCATTTGATGTGTGGATTATGTTTTGGGTATTCCAGTTTTCTAGGTTAATATCCACTTATTAGTGAGTGCATACCATGATTCACCTTTTGAGTCTGGGTTACCTCACTTAGTATGATATTCTCTAGCTCCATCCATTTGCCTAAGAATTTCATGAATTCATTGTTTCTAATGGCAGAATAGTGCTCCATTGTGTAGATATACCACATTTTTTGCATCCACTCTTCTGTTGAGGGATACCTGGGTTCTTTCCAGCATCTGGCAATTATAAATAGGGCTGCTATGAACATAGTAGAACATGTATCCTTATTACATGGAGGGGAGTCTTCTGGGTATATGCCCAGGAGTGGTATAGCAGGATCTTCTGGAAGTGAGGTGCCCAGTTTTCGGAGGAACCGCCAGACTGATTTCCAGAGTGGTTGTACCAATTTGCAACCCCACCAGCAGTGGAGGAGTGTTCCTCTTTCTCCACACCCTCTCCAACACCTGCTGTCTCCTGAATTTTTAATCTTAGCCATTCTGACTGGTGTAAGATGAAATCTTAGGGTTGTTTTGATTTGCATTTCCCTGATGACTAATGAAGTTGAACATTTTTTAAGATGCTTCTCCGCCATCCGAAGTTCTTCAGGTGAGAATTCTTTGTTTAACTCTGTACCCCATTTTTAATAGGGTTGTTTGGTTTTCTGGAGGCTAACTTCTTGAGTTCTTTATATATATTGGATATTAGCCCTCTATATGATGTAGGATTGGTGAAGATCTTTTCCCAATTTGTTGGTTGCCGATTTTTCCTCTTGATGGTGTCCTTTGCCTTACAGAAACTTTGTAATTTCATGAGGTCCCATTTGTCAATTCTTGCTCTTAGAGCATACGCTATTGGTGTTCTGTTCAGAAACTTTCTCCCTGTACCGATGTCCTCAAGGTTCTTCCCCAGTTTCTTTTCTATTAGCTTCAGAGTGTCTGGCTTTATGTGGAGGTCCTTGATCCATTTGGATTTGAGCTTAGTACAAGGAGACAAGGATGGATCAAGTCGCATTCTTCTGCATGCTGACCTCCAGTTGAACCAGCACCATTTGTTGAAAAGGCTATCTTTTTTCCATTGGATGTTTTCAGCCTCTTTGTCAAGGATCAAGTGGCCATAGGTGTGTGGGTTCATTTCTAGATCTTCAATCCTGTTCCATTGATCCTCCTGTCTGTCACTGTACCAACACCATGCAGTTTTTAACACTATTGCTCTGTAGTATTGCTTGAGGTCAGGGATACTGATTCCCCCAGATTTTCTTTTGTGCTGAGAATAGTTTTAGCTATCCTGGGTTTTTTGTTGTTCCAGATGAATTTGATAATTGCTCTTTCTAACTCTGTGAAGAATTGAGTTGGGATTTTGATGGGTATTGCATTGAATCTGTATAGTGCTTTAGGCAGAATGGCCATTTTAACTATATTGGTTCTACCGATCCATGAGCATGGGAGGTTTTCCCATTTTTTGAGGTCTTCTTCCATTTCCTTCTTCAGAGTCTTGAAGTTCTTGTCATACAGATCTTTCACATGTTTGGTAAGGGTCACCCCAAGATACTTTATACTGTTTGAGGCTATAGTGAAGGGGGTCATTTCCCTAATTTCTTTCTCAGCCTGCTTATCCTTTGAGTATAGGAAGGCCACTGATTTGCTTGAGTTGATTTTATAACCTGCCACTTTGCTGAAGTTGTTTATCAGCTGTAGGAGCTCTCTAGTGGAGTTCTTTGGGTCACTTAGGTAGACGATCATGTCGTCTGTAAATAATGATAGTTTGACTTCTTCCTTTCCAATTTGTATCCCTTTGACCTCCTTATGTTGTCGAATTGCCCGAGCTAGTACCTCAAGTACAATATTGAAAAGATAAGGAGAAAGGGGGCAGCCTTGTCTGGTCCTTGATTTCAGTGGGATTGCTTCAAGTTTCTCTCCATTTAGTTTGATGCTGGCTACCGGTTTGCTGTATATTGCTTTTACTATGTTTAGGTATGGGCCTTGAATTCCTGTTCTCTCCAAGACTTTAAGCATGAAGGGATGCTGAATTTTGTCAAATGCTTTTTCAGCATCCAATGAAATGACCATGTGGTTTTGTTATTTGAGTTTGTTTATGTAGTGGATTGTATTGATGGATTTCCGTATATTGAACCAACCCTGCATTCCCGGGATAAAGCCTACTTGATCATGGTGGATGATCGTTTTGATGTGTTCTTGGATTCGGTTAGCAAGAATTTTATTGAGTATTTTTGCATCGATGTTCATAAGGGAAATTGGTCTGAAGTTCTCTTTCTTTGTTGGATCTTTTTGTGGCTTTGGTATCAGCGTTATTGTGGCTTCGTAGAAGGAATTGGGTAGTGTTCCTTCTGTTTCTATTTTGTGGAATAGTTTGAAGAGTATTGGTGTTAACTCTTCTTTGAAGGTCTTATAGAATTCTGCACTGAAGCCATCTGGTCCTGTGCTTTTTTTGGTTGGAAGACTTTCTATGACTCCTTCTATTTCTTTAGGCATTATGGGACTGTTTAGATGGTCTAGTTGGTCCTGATTTAATTTTGGTATTTGGTATCTGTCAAGGAAATTGTCCATTTCCTCCAGATTCTCCAGTTGTGTTGAGTACAGGCTCTTGTAGTAGGATCTGATGATTTTTTGGATTTCCTCAGTTTCCGTTGTTATATCTCCCTTTTCATTTCTAAGTTTGTTAATTTGGATACTTTCTCTGTGCCCTTTGGTCAGTCTGGCTAAGGGTTTATCTCTCTTGTTGATTTTCTCAAAGAACCAGCTCCTGGTTTTGTTGATTTTTTGTATGGTTCTCTTTGTTTCTACTTGATTGATTTCGGCCCTGAGTTTGATGATTTCCTGCCTTCTACTCCTCCTGGGTGAAATAGCTTCTTTTTGTTCTAGGGCTTTCAGGTGTGTCATTAAGCTGGTAATGTATGCTCTCTCCATTTTCTTTTTGGAGGCACTCAGGGCTATGAGTTTTCCTCTTAGCACTGCTTTCATTGTGTCCCATTGATTTGGGTATGTTGTGTTTTCATTTTTATTGTGTTCTAAAAAGTCTTTAATTTCTTTCTTTATTTCTTCCTTGACCAAGGTATCATTGAGTAGAGTATTGTTCAGTTTCCACGTGTATGTGGGTTTTCTGTTGTTTCTGTTGCTATTGAAGACCACTTTTACTCCATAGTGATCAGATAGGAGGCATGGTATTAGTTCTATCTTCTTATATTTGTTGAGGTCTGTCTTGTGACCAATTATATGGTCGATTTTGGAGAAGGTACCATGAGGTGCTGAGAAAAAGGTATATTCTTTTGTTTTAGGATAGAATGTTCTATATATATCTGTTAAATCTAATTGGTCCAAAGCTTCAATTAGTTTCATTGTGTCCCTGTTTAGTTTCTGTTTTCCTGATCGGTCCATTGAGGAAAGTGCAGTGTTGAAGTCACCCACAATTATTGTGTTAGGTGCAATGTGTGCTTTTAGTTTTAATAAAGTTTCTTTTACGAAAGAGGGTGCCCTTGCATTTGGGGCATAGATGTTCAGGATTGACAGTTCTTCTTTTTGTATTTTTCCTTTGACCAGCAAGAAGTGTCCCTCAGCGTCTCTTTTGATGACTTTGGGTTGAAAGTCAATTTTATCTGATATTAAAATGGCTACTCCAGCTTGTTTCCTGAGACCATTTGCTTGTAAAATTGTCTTCCAGACTTTTACTCTAAGGTAGTGATTGTCTTTGAACCTGAGGTGTGTTTCCTGTAAGCAGCAAAATGTAGGGTCCTGTTTACGTATCCATTCAGTTAGTCTGTGTCTTTTTGTTGGGGCATTAAGTCCATTGATGTTAAGAGATATTAAGGAATAGTGATTGTTACTTCCTATCATTTTTGACGTTATTTTTTAAATTTTAATGCTTAACTTCTTTTGGGTTTGATGAAAGGTTACTATCTTGCTTTTTCCAGGGTGAAGTTTCCCTCCTTGTATTGGTGTTGTCTTCCTATTATCCTTTTTAGGGCCGGGTTTGTGGATAGATATTGGGTAAACTTGGTTTTGTCATGAAATATCTTAGTTTCTCCATCTATGGTGATTGAGAGTTTTGCTGGATATAGTTGTTTTCGTTGGCATTTGTGTTCTCTTAGAGTCTGCATGAGATCTGCCCAGGACCTTCTAGCCTTCATAGTCTCCGGTGAAAAGTCTGCTGTGATTCTGATAGGTCTTCCTTTACATGTTACTTGGCCTTTTTCTCTTACTGCCTTTAGTATTCTTTCTTTGTTTAGAACATTTGGTGTTTTGATTATTATGTGACGGGAAGTATTTCTCTTCTGGTCCAGTCTGTTTGGAGTTCTGTAGGCTTCTTGTATATTCATGGGCATCTCTCTCTTTAGGTTAGGGAAGTTTTCTTCCATAATTTTATTGAAGATATTTGCTGGCCCTTTAAGTTGTAAATCTTCACTCTCATCTATGCCTATAATCCTTAGGTTTGGTCTTCTCATTGTGTCCTGGATTTCCTGGATATTTTGGGTTACAAGCTTTTTGCATTTTGCATTTTCTTTAACTGTTGAGTCCATGGTTTCTATGGAATCTTCAGCATCTGAGATTCTTTCTTCTATCTCGTGTATTCTGTTGTTGATATTTGCATCTCTGTCCCCTGATTTCTTCCCAAGGCTTTCTATCTCCAAAGTTGTCTCCCTTTGAGTTTTCTTAGTTGTTTCTACTTCTGATTTTAGATCCTGGATGGTTTTGCTTAGCTCCTTCACTTGCATGTTTGTGTTTTCCTGTAATTCTTTAAGAGATTTTTGTGTTTCCTCTTTCATGAGCTCAGCCTGTTGACCAAAGTTCTCCTGCATTTCATTAAGAGATTTTTGTGTTTCGTCTTTCATGACCTCAGCCTGTTGACCAAAGTTCTCCTGTATTTCTTTAAGTGTTTTTTGCATTTCCTCCTTGTTGGCTTTTGTATTCTCCTGGATTTCTTTCAATGATTTTTGTGTTTCCCTTGCAAGGGCTTCTAACTTTTGATCCATTTTCTCCTGAATTTCTTTAAGTATGTCCTTCATGTGTTCCTGTACCAGCATCATGACCAGTGATTTTAAATCCAAATCATGTTTTACTGGTGTGATGGGGTATCCAGGACATGTTGGTAGAGGAGAATTGGGTTCAGATGTTGCCATATTGCCTTGATTTCTGTTAGTGACGTTCCTGCGTTTGCCTTTTGCCATCTAGTTCTCACTGGTGTTAGTTTGTCTTGTCAGTGCTGGACTCACCAGTGCAAGCTGCCCCTTCCCCGTTGGCCTCTGGTGCACAGCTTACCTCCTGCACTGCTTGTAGACAGGGTGCTGCTGCCCAGGCTGTTCAGATCCCAAAGCAGGCACCCGAAGGCTCCTGCTGGGGCCCGCTGGATTCACTGGAGCACACTGACTTCTCCCAGCTGGCCGCCCGGAAACCCAGCTAGCCACTTGAAGGACTTGGAGATGTGGTGCTGCCGCCCAGGCTGATCTGGGCAGCAGAACTCCCAACCGGGTTGGTGCACACAAGGCTAGCCTAGCTGCTCAGGCCCTGAGTCTAGGCAAAAGCCTGGCAGGCCAATGTCGGTGCAAAGTTCCCCTCAGCTGTGGGTGTTAATTGGGTGTGTCAGGTGGCTAGGATGGTGGCGTGTGCGAGTTCCCTGAGAGTGCTGGGAGAGTCTGCTGGGCTAACAACCTCCTGGCTGGGTCAGCACACAGATGGCCCAACGAGCAGCCCAGGGCCTGGGGGTCAGTCCAGGGCCTGACCGTCTGAGACCCCTGCTATGTCCGCCTCGGGCTATGCCTATTAGCTGGTTTGGTTTTGCCTGCTAGGTCTCTCTGGCTTCCCGTAGGCCAAATGGTGGTGGTGCGCAAACTGGCCCGGATAAACAACCTCCTGGCCGGGTCGGCACACAGATGGCCCACCGAGCAGCCCAGGGCCTGGGGGCAGTCCAGGGACTGACCGTCTGAGACCCCTGCTATGTCCGCCTCGGGCTATGCCTGTTAGCCGGTTTGGTTTTGCCTGCTAGGTCTCCCTGGCTTCCCCCAGGCAAAATGGTGGTGGTGCGCGCGCCGGCCCGGGAGGAAAAAAACCTCCTGGCCGGGTTTGCACCCCGGTGGACCCCCGATCAGCTCAGGGCCTGGGTGCCTGCCAACGCCCGTCGGGCTTAGACCCCCGCGATGTTGTTCTCGGGTTATATTTGTGTACCTCAGTCTGATTTCTCTGGCGACCGAGAACCAATATGGAGCCCACGTAACTGACTGGCGGGAGGCAGAGTTCTGATGTGGCTTCCGTGTAGTGAAAGGCACCGTAAATCCGCCGCTGCTTGCAGCCTGGCTGGCCAGCGATGGCCAGTGGTCGTGGGTACCGGGTCTGCCTGGACCCTGTCCGCTTGGTTCTACTGCTGATGGCCCTTCCTCTGGACCAGCCGCTGCTGCTGCTACTGCTGCTGCTGCCGCCGCTCCCAGGCCCAAGAATTTTCTTTCATCAAAATTTGTCAGAAACCACGTTTTAAGGAAATCTCGCATCGTGTGAAATTATCTTGTTTTTCATAAACAACACGTTGTAAATCGAAAAGCTTTGGTGTTGCGTGTATGTCTAAGCGTGTAGCCTCAAAAGAGAACGCACAGGAGAGTTTTCTCTTGAAAGAAAATGTAGGAATACCACGTTATAAGGAAATACAGTGTTGCAGAGTAAAGACAAATACGTACATATTGGAAACACTTTAAGAGAAGAAATAACGCATTGTACAAAATTAGCTTGTATCTCCTAAACAAAACTTTGTAACTCGAAAAGATTTGGTGTGGCTCATACCTCTACAAGTGTAGCCTCAAAAGAGAACCCACAGGAGGAAATTCTTTCGTTAAAATTTTTCAGAAAACCACGATTTATGGAAATCTCGCATCATGCGAAATTATCTTGTTTTTTCCTAAACAACACGTTGTAACTCGAAAAGCTTTGGTGTTGTGTGTTTGTCTAAGCGTGTAGCCTCGAAAGAGAATGCACAGGAGAGTTTTCCCTCGAAAGAATATGTAAGAATACCACGTTATAAGGAAATACAGTGTTGCAGAGTAAAGACAAATTCGTACGTATTGGAAACACTTTATGAGAAGAATTAACGCATCTTACAAAATTAGCTTGTATCTCCTAAACAAAACGTTGTAACTCGAAAGGATTTGTTGTGGCGTGTACATCTAAACATGTAGCCTCAAAAGAGAACCCACAGGAGAATTTTCTTTCGTCAAAATTTTTCAGAAAACCACGTTTTAAGGAAATCCCGCATCGTGCGAAATTATCTTGTTCTTCCTAAACAACACGTTGTAACTCGAAAAGCTTTGGTGTTGCGTGTATGTCTAAGCGTGTAGCCTCAAAAGAGAAGGCACAGGAGAGTATTCTCTCGAAAGAATATGTAAGAATACCACGTTATAAGGAAATACAGTGTTGCAGAGTAAAGACAGATACTAACTTATTGGAAACACTTTACGAGAAGGAATAATACATCGTAAAAAATTAGCTTGTATTTCCTAAACAACACGTTGTAACTCGAAGGATTTGGTGTGGGGTGTAAGTTGAAACGTGTAGCCTCAAAAGAGAACCCACAGGAGAATTTTCTTTCGTCAAAATTTGTCAGAAAACCACGTTTTAAGGAAATCTCGCATTGTGCGAAATTATCTTGTTTTTCCTAAACAACACGTTGTAAGTCGAAAAGCTTTGATGTTGCGTGTATGTCTAAACGTGTGGCCTCAAAGGAGAACGCACAGGACAGTTTTCTATTGAAAGAATATGTAAGAATACCACGTTATAAGGAAATACAATATTGCAGAGTAAAGACAAATATGTATGTATTGGAAACACTTTATGAGAAGAATTAACGCATTGTAAAAAATTAGCTTTTATCTCCTAAACAATACGTTGTAACTCGAACAGATTTGGTGTGGCGTGTACGTCTAAACATGTAGCCTCAAAAGAGAACCCAAAGGAGAATTTTCTTTCGTCAAAATTTTTCAGAAAACCACGTGTTAAGGAAATCCCCATTGTGCGAAATCATCTTCTTTTTCCTAAACAACATGTTGTAACTTGAAAAGCTTTGGTGTTGCGTGTATGTGTAAGCATGGAGCCTCAAAAGAGAAGGCACAGGAGAGTTTTCTCTCGAAAGAATATGTAAGAATACCACGTTATAAGGAAATACAATTTTGCAGAGTAAAGACAAATAAGTACATATTGGAAACACTTTATGAGAAGGAAGAATGGATCGTAAAAAATTAGCTTGTATCTCCTAAACAACACGTTGTAACTCGAAAAGATTTGGTGTGACGTGTATGTCTAAACGTTTAGCCTCAAAAGAGAACCCACAGGAGAATTTTATTTCATCAAAATTTGTCAGAAACCACGTTTAAAGGAAATCTCGCATCGTGCGAAATTATCTTGTTTTTCCTAAACAACACGTTGTAAAACGAAAAGCTTTGGTGTTGCGTGTATGTCTAAGCTTGTAGCCTCAAAAGAGAACGCACAGGAGAGTTTTCTCTTGAAAGAATATGTAGGAATACCATGTTATAAGGAAATACAGTGTTGCAGAGTAAAGACAACTACGTACATATTGGAAACACTTTAAGAGAAGAAATAACGCATCATCCAAAATTAGCTTGTATCTCCTAAAGAACACTTTGTAACTCGAAAAGATTTAGTGTGGCTCATACCTCTAGAAGTGTAGCCTCAAAAGAGAACCCACAGGAGAACTTTCTTTCATCAAAATTTTTCAGAAAACCACGTTTTATGGAAATCTCGCATCGTGCGAAATTATCTTGTTTTTCCTAAACAACACGTTGTAACTCGAAAAGCTTTGGCGTTGCGTGTATGTCTAAACGTGTAGCCTCAAAAGAGAACGCACAGGAGCGTTTTCCCTCGAAAGAATATGTAAGAATACCACGTTATATGGAAATACAATGTTGCAGAGTAAAGGCAAATAAGGACATATTGGAAACACTTAGGAGAAGAAATAACGCATCTTACAAAATTTGCTTGTATCTCCTAAACAACACGTTGTAACTCGAAAAGATTTAGTGTGGCTCGTACGTCTACACGTGTACCCTCAAAAGAGAAACCACAGGATAACTTTCTTTCGTCAAAATTTGTCAGAAAACCACGTTTTAAGGAAATCCCGCATCGTGCAAAATTATCTTGTTTTTCATAAACAACATGTTGTAACTCAAAAAGCTTTGGTGTTTCGTGTATGTCTAAGCCTGTAGCCTCTAAAGAGAACGCACAGGAGAGTTTTCTCTCGAAATAACATGTAAGAATACAACGTTATAAGGAAATACAGTGTTGCAGAGTAAAGACAAATACGTAATTATTGGAAACACTTTACGAGAAGAAATAACGCATCGTAGAAAATTAGCTTGTATCTCCTAAGCAACACATGGTAACTCGAAAGGATTTGGTGTGGCGTGTATGTCTAAACGTGGAGCCTCAAAAGAGAACCCACAGGAGAATTTTCATTCGTCAAAATTTGTCAGAAAACCACGTTTTAAGGAAATCCCGCATCGTGCGAAATAATCTTGTTTTTCATAAACAACACGTTGTAACTCTAAAAGCATTGATGTTGCCTGTATGTCTAAGTGTGCAGCCTCAAAAGGGAACGCACAGGATACTTTTCTCTCGAAAGAATATGTAAGAATACCACGTTATAAGGAAATACAGTGTTGCAGAGTAAAGACAAATACGTATGTATTGGAAACACTTTATGAGAAGAATTAACGCATCGTACAAAATTAGCTTGTATCTCCAAAACAACACGTTATAACTCGAAAAGATTTGGTGTGGCGTGTACATCTAAACATGTAGCCTCAAAAGAGAACCCACAGGAGAATTTTCTTTCGTCAAAATTTTTCAGAAAACCACGTTTTAAGGAAATCCCGCATCGTGCGAAATCATCTTCTTTTTCCTAAACAACATGTTGTAACTCGAAAAGCGTTGGTGTTGCGTGTATGTGTAAGCGTGGAGACTCAAAAGAGAAGGCACAGGAGAGTGTTCTCTTGAAAGAATATGTAAGAATACCACGTTAAAAGGAAATACAATTTTGCAGAGTAAAGACAAATAAGTACATATTGGAAACACTTTACGAGAAGAAATAATGCATCGTAAAAAATGAGCTTGTATCTCCTAAACAACACGTTGTAACTCGAAAAGATTTGGTGTGACATGTACGTCTAAAAGTGTAGCCTCAAACGAGAACCCACAGGAGAATTTTCTTTCATCAAAATTTGTCTGAAACCACGTTTTAAGGAAATAGCGCATCGTGCGAAATTATCTTGTTTTTCCTAAACAACACGTTGTAACTCGAAAAGCTTTGGTGTTGCGTGTATGTCTAAGCATGTAGCCTCAAAAGAGAATGCACAGGAGAGTTTTCTCTTCGAAAGAATATGTAAGAATACCACGTTATAAGGAAATACAGTGTTGCAGAATAAAGACAACTACGTACATATTGGAAACACTTTAAGAGAAGAAATAACGCATTGTACAAAATTAGCTTGTATCTCCTAAACAACACATTGTAACTCGAAAAGATTTGGTGTGGCTCGTACCTCTACACGTGTAGCCTCAAAAGAGAACCCAGAGGAGAACTTTCTTTCGTCAAAATTTGTCTGAAAACCACGTTTTATGGAAATCTCGCATTGTGCGAAATTATCTTCTTTTTCCTAAACAACACGTTGTAACTCGAAAAGCTTTGGCGTGCGTGTTCATCTAAGTGTGTAGCCTCAAAAGAGCATGCACAGGAGAGTTTTCCCTCGAAAGAATATGTAAGAATACCACGTTATAAGAAAATACAGTGTTGCAGAGTAAAGATAAATAACGACATATTGGAAACAATTTAGGGAAGAAATAACGCATCGTACAAAATTTGCTTGTATCTCCTAAACAACACGTTATAACTCGAAAATATTTGGTGTGGCTCGTACTTCTACACTTGTAGCCTCAAAAGAGAACCAACAGGAGAACTTTTTTTCGTCAAAATTTGTCAAAGAACCACGTTTTAAGGAAATCCCGCATCGTGCAAAATTATCTTGTTTTTCCTAAACAACACGTTGTAACTCGAAAAGCTTTGGTGTTGCGTGTATGTCTGAGCATGTTGCCTCTAAAGACAATGCACAGGAGAGTTTTCTCTCAAAAGAACATGTAATAATACAACGTTAAAAGGAAATACAGTGTTGCAGAGTAAAGACAAATACGTACGTATTGGAAACACTTTACGAGAAGAAATAACGCATCATACAAAATTAGCTTGTATCTCCTAAACAACACGTGGTAACTAAAGGATTTGGTGTGGCGTGTACGTCTAAATGTGTAGCCCCAAAAGTGAACCGACAGGAGAATTTTCTTTCGTCAAAATTTGTCAGAAAACCACGTTTTAAGGAAATCCTGCATCGTGCGAAATTATCTTGTTTTTCCTAAACAACATGTTGTAACTCGAAAAGCTTTGGTGTTGCCTGTATGTCTAAGATGTGTAGCCTCAAAAGAGAACGCACAGGATAGTTTTCTCTCGAAATAATATGTAAGAATACCACGTTATAAGGAAATACAGTGTTGCAGAGCAGACAAATATGTACATATTGGAAACACTTTACGAGAAGAAGTAACGCATCGTAGAAAATTAGCTTGTATCTCCTAAACAAAACGTTGTAACTCGAAAAGATTTGGTGCGGCGTGTACGTCTAAACGTGTAGCCTCAAAAGAGAACCCACAGGAGAATTTTCTTTCGTCAAAATTTTTCAGAAAACCACGTTTTAAGGAAATCCCGCATCGTGCCAAATCATCTTCTTTTTCCTGAACAACATGTTGTAACTCGAAAAGCTTTGGAGTTGGGTGTATGTCTAAGCTTGTAGCCTCAAAAGAGAATGCACAGGAGAGTTTTCTCTCGAAAGAATTTGTAAGAATACCATGTTATGAGAAAATACAGTGTTGCAGAATAAAGACAAATACGTATGTATTGGAAACACTTTAAGAGAGGAAATAACACATCGTACAAAATTATCTTGTATCTCCTAAACAACAATTGGAACTCGAAAAGATTTGTTGTGGCTCGTACTTCTACACGTGTAGCCTCAAAAGAGAACCCACAGAAAAACTTTCTTTTGTCAAAATTTTTCAGAAAACCTCGTTTTATGGAAATCTCGCATCGTGCGAAATTATCTTGCTTTTCCTAAACAACACATTGTAACTCGAAAATCTTTGGCGTTGCGTGTATGTTTAAGCGTGTAGCCTCTAAAGAGTACGCACAGGAGAGTTTTCTCTCGAAAGAACATGTAAGAATACAACGTTATAAGGGAATACAGTGTTGCAGAGTAAAGACAAATACATACTTGATGGAAACACTTTACGAGAAGAAATAACGCATTGTAAAAAATTAGCTTGTATCTCCTAAACAACACGTGGTAACTCGAAAGGACTTGGTGTGGCGTGTACGTCTAAACGTGTAGCCTGAAAAGAGAACCCATAGGAGAATTTTCTTTCTTCAAAATTTTTCAGAAAATCACGTTTTAACGAAATCCCGCATCCTGCGAAATTATCTTGTTTTTCCTAAACAACAAGTTGTAACTCGAAAAGCTTTGGTGTTGCGTGTATGACTAAGTGTGTAGCCACAAAAGGGAATGCACAGGAGAGTTTTCTCTCGAAAGAATATGTAAGAATACCACAGTATAAGGAAATACAGTGTTGCAGAGTAAAGACAAATACGTACATATTGGAAACACTTTAAAAGAAGAAATATCGCATCATACAAAATTAGCTTGTGTCTCCTAAACAACTCGTTGTAACTCGAAAAGTTTTGGTGTGACGTGTACGTCTCAACATGTAGCCTCAAAAGAGAACCCACAGGAGAATTTTCTTTCGTCAAAATTTTTCAGAAAACCACGTTTTAAGGAAATCCCGCATCGTGCCAAATCATCTTCTTTTTCCTGAACAACATGTTGTAACTCGAAAAGCTTTGGAGTTGGGTGTATGTCTAAGCTTGTAGCCTCAAAAGAGAATGCACAGGAGAGTTTTCTCTCGAAAGAATTTGTAAGAATACCATGTTATGAGAAAATACAGTGTTGCAGAATAAAGACAAATACGTACGTATTGGAAACACTTTAAGAGAGGAAATAACACATCGTACAAAATTATCTTGTATCTCCTAAACAACAATTGGAACTCGAAAAGATTTGTTGTGGCTCGTACTTCTACACGTGTAGCCTCAAAAGAGAACCCACAGAAAAACTTTCTTTTGTCAAAAATTTTCAGAAAACCACGTTTTATGGAAATCTCGCATCGTGCGAAATTATCTTGCTTTTCCTAAACAACACATTGTAACTCGAAAATCTTTGGCGTTGCGTGTATGTTTAAGCGTGTAGCCTCTAAAGAGTACGCACAGGAGAGTTTTCTCTCGAAAGAACATGTAAGAATACAACGTTATAAGGGAATACAGTGTTGCAGAGTAAAGACAAATACATACTTGATGGAAACACTTTACGAGAAGAAATAACGCATCATACAAAATTAGCTTGTATCTCCTAAACAACACGTGGTAACTCGAAAGGACTTGGTGTGGCGTGTACGTCTAAACGTGTAGCCTGAAAAGAGAACCCATAGGAGAATTTTCTTTCTTCAAAATTTTTCAGAAAATCACATTTTAACGAAATCCCGCATCCTGCGAAATTATATTGTTTTTCCTAAACAACAAGTTGTAACTCGAAAAGCTTTGGTGTTTCGTGTATGACTAAGTGTGTAGCCACAAAAGGGAATGCACAGGAGAGTTTTCTCTCGAAAGAATATGTAAGAATACCACGTTATAAGGAAATACAGTGTTGCAGAGTAAAGACAAATACGTACATATTGGAAACACTTTAAAAGAAGAAATATCGCATCATAAAAAATTAGCTTGTGTCTCCTAAACAACTCGTTGTAACTCGAAAAGTTTTGGTGTGACGTGTACGTCTCAACGTGTAGCCTCAAAAGAGAACCCACAGGAGAATTTTCTTTCGTCAAAATTTTTCAGAAAACCACGTTTTAAGGAAATCCCGCATCGTGCCAAATCATCTTCTTTTTCCTGAACAACATGTTGTAACTCGAAAAGCTTTGGAGTTGGGTGTATGTCTAAGCTTGTAGCCTCAAAAGAGAATGCACAGGAGAGTTTTCTCTCGAAAGAATTTGTAAGAATACCATGTTATGAGAAAATACAGTGTTGCAGAATAAAGACAAATACGTACGTATTGGAAACACTTTAAGAGAGGAAATAACACATCGTACAAAATTATCTTGTATCTCCTAAACAACAATTGGAACTCGAAAAGATTTGTTGTGGCTCGTACTTCTACACGTGTAGCCTCAAAAGAGAACCCACAGAAAAACTTTCTTTTGTCAAAAATTTTCAGAAAACCACGTTTTATGGAAATCTCGCATCGTGCGAAATTATCTTGCTTTTCCTAAACAACACATTGTAACTCGAAAATCTTTGGCGTTGCGTGTATGTTTAAGCGTGTAGCCTCTAAAGAGTACGCACAGGAGAGTTTTCTCTCGAAAGAACATGTAAGAATACAACGTTATAAGGGAATACAGTGTTGCAGAGTAAAGACAAATACATACTTGATGGAAACACTTTACGAGAAGAAATAAAGCATTGTAAAAAATTAGCTTGTATCTCCTAAACAACACGTGGTAACTCGAAAGGACTTGGTGTGGCGTGTACGTCTAAACGTGTAGCCTGAAAAGAGAACCCATAGGAGAATTTTCTTTCTTCAAAATTTTTCAGAAAATCACATTTTAACGAAATCCCGCATCCTGCGAAATTATCTTGTTTTTCCTAAACAACAAGTTGTAACTTGAAAAGCTTTGGTGTTGCGTGTATGACTAAGTGTGTAGCCACAAAAGGGAATGCACAGGAGAGTTTTCTCTCGAAAGAATATGTAAGAATACCACGTTATAAGGAAATACAGTGTTGCAGAGTAAAGACAAATACGTACATATTGGAAACACTTTAAAAGAAGAAATATCGCATCATACAAAATTAGCTTGTGTCTCCTAAACAACTCGTTGTAACTCGAAAAGTTTTGGTGTGACGTGTACGTCTCAACGTGTAGCCTCAAAAGAGAACCCACAGGAGAATTTTCTTTCGTCAAAATTTTTCAGAAAACCACGTTTTAAGGAAATCCCGCATCGTGGCAAATCATCTTCTTTTTCCTGAACAACATGTTGTAACTCGAAAAGCTTTGGAGTTGGGTGTATGTCTAAGCTTGTAGCCTCAAAAGAGAATGCACAGGAGAGTTTTCTCTCGAAAGAATTTGTAAGAATACCATGTTATGAGAAAATACAGTGTTGCAGAATAAAGACAAATACGTACGTATTGGAAACACTTTAAGAGAGGAAATAACACATCGTACAAAATTATCTTGTATCTCCTAAACAACAATTGGAACTCGAAAAGATTTGTTGTGGCTCGTACTTCTACACGTGTAGCCTCAAAAGAGAACCCACAGGAAAACTTTCTTTTGTCAAAATTTTTCAGAAAACCACGTTTTATGGAAATCTCGCATCGTGCGAAATTATCTTGCTTTTCCTAAACAACACATTGTAACTCGAAAATCTTTGGCGTTGCGTGTATGTTTAAGCGTGTAGCCTCTAAAGAGTACGCACAGGAGAGTTTTCTCTCGAAAGAACATGTAAGAATACAACGTTATAAGGGAATACAGTGTTGCAGAGTAAAGACAAATACATACTTGATGGAAACACTTTACAAGAAGAAATAACGCATTGTAAAAAATTAGCTTCTATCTCCTAAACAACACGTGGTAACTCGAAAGGACTTGGTGTGGCGTGTACGTCTAAACGTGTAGCCTGAAAAGAGAACCCATAGGAGAATTTTCTTTCTTCAAAATTTTTTAGAAAATCACGTTTTAACGAAATCCCGCATCCTGCGAAATTATCTTGTTTTTCCTAAACAACAAGTTGTAACTCGAAAAGCTTTGGTGTTGCGTGTATGACTAAGTGTGTAGCCACAAAAGGGAATGCACAGGAGAGTTTTCTCTCGAAAGAATATGTAAGAATACCACGTTATAAGGAAATACAGTGTTGCAGAGTAAAGACAAATACGTACATATTGGAAACACTTTAAAAGAAGAAATATCGCATCATACAAAATTAGCTTGTGTCTCCTAAACAACTCGTTGTAACTCGAAAAGTTTTGGTGTGACGTGTACGTCTCAACGTGTAGCCTCAAAAGAGAACCCACAGGAGAATTTTCTTTCGTCAAAATTTTTCAGAAAACCACGTTTTAAGGAAATCCCGCATCGTGCCAAATCATCTTCTTTTTTCTGAACAACATGTTGTAACTCGAAAAGCTTTGGAGTTGGGTGTATGTCTAAGCTTGTAGACTCAAAAGAGAATGCACAGGAGAGTTTTCTCTCAAAAGAATTTGTAAGAATACCATGTTATGAGAAAATACAGTGTTGCAGAATAAAGACAAATACGTATGTATTGGAAACACTTTAAGAGAGGAAATAACACATCGTACAAAATTATCTTGTATCTCCTAAACAACAATTGGAACTCGAAAAGATTTGTTGTGGCTCGTACTTCTACACGTGTAGACTCAAAAGAGAACCCACAGGAAAACTTTCTTTTGTCAAAATTTTTCAGAAAACCACGTTTTATGGAAATCTCGCATCGTGCGAAATTATCTTGCTTTTCCTAAACAACACATTGTAACTCGAAAATCTTTGGCGTTGCGTGTATGTTTAAGAGTGTAGCCTCTAAAGAGTACGCACAGGAGAGTTTTCTCTCGAAAGAACATGTAAGAATACAACGTTATAAGGGAATACAGTGTTGCAGAGTAAAGACAAATACATACTTGATGGAAACACTTTACGAGAAGAAATAACGCATTGTAAAAAATTAGCTTGTATCTCCTAAACAACACGTGGTAACTCGAAAGGACTTGGTGTGGCGTGTACGTCTAAACGTGTAGCCTGAAAAGAGAACCCATAGGAGAATTTTCTTTCTTCAAAATTTTTTAGAAAATCACGTTTTAACGAAATCCCGCATCCTGCGAAATTATCTTGTTTTTCCTAAACAACAAGTTGTAACTCGAAAAGCTTTGGTGTTGCGTGTATGACTAAGTGTGTAGCCACAAAAGGGAATGCACAGGAGAGTTTTCTCTCGAAAGAATATGTAAGAATACCACGTTATAAGGAAATACAGTGTTGCAGAGTAAAGACAAATACGTACATATTGGAAACACTTTAAAAGAAGAAATATCGCATCATACAAAATTAGCTTGTGTCTCCTAAACAACTCGTTGTAACTCGAAAAGTTTTGGTGTGACGTGTACGTCTCAACGTGTAGCCTCAAAAGAGAACCCACAGGAGAATTTTCTTTCGTCAAAATTTTTCAGAAAACCACGTTTTAAGGAAATCCCGCATCGTGGCAAATCATCTTCTTTTTCCTGAACAACATGTTGTAACTCGAAAAGCTTTGGAGTTGGGTGTATGTCTAAGCTTGTAGCCTCAAAAGAGAATGCACAGGAGAGTTTTCTCTCGAAAGAATTTGTAAGAATACCATGTTATGAGAAAATACAGTGTTGCAGAATAAAGACAAATACGTACGTATTGGAAACACTTTAAGAGAGGAAATAACACATCGTACAAAATTATCTTGTATCTCCTAAACAACAATTGGAACTCGAAAAGATTTGTTGTGGCTCGTACTTCTACACGTGTAGCCTCAAAAGAGAACCCACAGGAAAACTTTCTTTTGTCAAAATTTTTCAGAAAACCACGTTTTATGGAAATCTCGCATCGTGCGAAATTATCTTGCTTTTCCTAAACAACACATTGTAACTCGAAAATCTTTGGCGTTGCGTGTATGTTTAAGCGTGTAGCCTCTAAAGAGTACGCACAGGAGAGTTTTCTCTCGAAAGAACATGTAAAAATACAACGTTATAAGGGAATACAGTGTTGCAGAGTAAAGACAAATACATACTTGATGGAAACACTTTACGAGAAGAAATAACGCATTGTAAAAAATTAGCTTGTATCTCCTAAACAACACGTGGTAACTCGAAAGGACTTGGTGTGGCGTGTACGTCTAAACGTGTAGCCTGAAAAGAGAACCCATAGGAGAATTTTCTTTCTTCAAAATTTTTTAGAAAATCACGTTTTAACGAAATCCCGCATCCTGCGAAATTATCTTGTTTTTCCTAAACAACAAGTTGTAACTCGAAAAGCTTTGGTGTTGCGTGTATGACTAAGTGTGTAGCCACAAAAGGGAATGCACAGGAGAGTTTTCTCTCGAAAGAATATGTAAGAATACCACGTTATAAGGAAATACAGTGTTGCAGAGTAAAGACAAATACGTACATATTGGAAACACTTTAAAAGAAGAAATATCGCATCATACAAAATTAGCTTGTGTCTCCTAAACAACTCGTTGTAACTCGAAAAGTTTTGGTGTGACGTGTACGTCTCAACGTGTAGCCTCAAAAGAGAACCCACAGGAGAATTTTCTTTCGTCAAAATTTTTCAGAAAACCACGTTTTAAGGAAATCCCGCATTGTGCCAAATCATCTTCTTTTTTCTGAACAACATGTTGTAACTCGAAAAGCTTTGGAGTTGGGTGTATGTCTAAGCTTGTAGCCTCAAAAGAGAATGCACAGGAGAGTTTTCTCTCAAAAGAATTTGTAAGAATACCATGTTATGAGAAAATACAGTGTTGCAGAATAAAGACAAATACGTATGTATTGGAAACACTTTAAGAGAGGAAATAACACATCGTACAAAATTATCTTGTATCTCCTAAACAACAATTGGAACTCGAAAAGATTTGTTGTGGCTCGTACTTCTACACGTGTAGACTCAAAAGAGAACCCACAGGAAAACTTTCTTTTGTCAAAATTTTTCAGAAAACCACGTTTTATGGAAATCTCGCATCGTGCGAAATTATCTTGCTTTTCCTAAACAACACATTGTAACTCGAAAATCTTTGGCGTTGCGTGTATGTTTAAGCGTGTAGCCTCTAAAGAGTACGCACAGGAGAGTTTTCTCTCGAAAGAACATGTAAGAATACAACGTTATAAGGGAATACAGTGTTGCAGAGTAAAGACAAATACATACTTGATGGAAACACTTTACGAGAAGAAATAACGCATTGTAAAAAATTAGCTTGTATCTCCTAAACAACACGTGGTAACTCGAAAGGACTTGGTGTGGCGTGTACGTCTAAACGTGTAGCCTGAAAAGAGAACCCATAGGAGAATTTTCTTTCTTCAAAATTTTTTAGAAAATCACGTTTTAACGAAATCCCGCATCCTGCGAAATTATCTTGTTTTTCCTAAACAACAAGTTGTAACTCGAAAAGCTTTGGTGTTGCGTGTATGACTAAGTGTGTAGCCACAAAAGGGAATGCACAGGAGAGTTTTCTCTCGAAAGAATATGTAAGAATACCACGTTATAAGGAAATACAGTGTTGCAGAGTAAAGACAAATACGTACATATTGGAAACACTTTAAAAGAAGAAATATCGCATCATACAAAATTAGCTTGTGTCTCCTAAACAACTCGTTGTAACTCGAAAAGTTTTGGTGTGACGTGTATGTCTCAACGTGTAGCCTCAAAAGAGAACCCACAGGAGAATTTTCTTTCGTCAAAATTTTTCAGAAAACCACGTTTTAAGGAAATCCCGCATCGTGCCAAATCATCTTCTTTTTTCTGAACAACATGTTGTAACTCGAAAAGCTTTGGAGTTGGGTGTATGTCTAAGCTTGTAGCCTCAAAAGAGAATGCACAGGAGAGTTTTCTCTCAAAAGAATTTGTAAGAATACCATGTTATGAGAAAATACAGTGTTGCAGAATAAAGACAAATACGTATGTATTGGAAACACTTTAAGAGAGGAAATAACACATCGTACAAAATTATCTTGTATCTCCTAAACAACAATTGGAACTCGAAAAGATTTGTTGTGGCTCGTACTTCTACACGTGTAGACTCAAAAGAGAACCCACAGGAAAACTTTCTTTTGTCAAAATTTTTCAGAAAACCACGTTTTATGGAAATCTCGCATCGTGCGAAATTATCTTGCTTTTCCTAAACAACACATTGTAACTCGAAAATCTTTGGCGTTGCGTGTATGTTTAAGCGTGTAGCCTCTAAAGAGTACGCACAGGAGAGTTTTCTCTCGAAAGAACATGTAAGAATACAACGTTATAAGGGAATACAGTGTTGCAGAGTAAAGACAAATACATACTTGATGGAAACACTTTACGAGAAGAAATAACGCATTGTAAAAAATTAGCTTGTATCTCCTAAACAACACGTGGTAACTCGAAAGGACTTGGTGTGGCGTGTACGTCTAAACGTGTAGCCTGAAAAGAGAACCCATAGGAGAATTTTCTTTCTTCAAAATTTTTTAGAAAATCACGTTTTAACGAAATCCCGCATCCTGCGAAATTATCTTGTTTTTCCTAAACAACAAGTTGTAACTCGAAAAGCTTTGGTGTTGCGTGTATGACTAAGTGTGTAGCCACAAAAGGGAATGCACAGGAGAGTTTTCTCTCGAAAGAATATGTAAGAATACCACGTTATAAGGAAATACAGTGTTGCAGAGTAAAGACAAATACGTACATATTGGAAACACTTTAAAAGAAGAAATATCGCATCATACAAAATTAGCTTGTGTCTCCTAAACAACTCGTTGTAACTCGAAAAGTTTTGGTGTGACGTGTACGTCTCAACGTGTAGCCTCAAAAGAGAACCCACAGGAGAATTTTCTTTCGTCAAAATTTTTCAGAAAACCACGTTTTAAGGAAATCCCGCATCGTGCCAAATCATCTTCTTTTTTCTGAACAACATGTTGTAACTCGAAAAGCTTTGGAGTTGGGTGTATGTCTAAGCTTGTAGCCTCAAAAGAGAATGCACAGGAGAGTTTTCTCTCAAAAGAATTTGTAAGAATACCATGTTATGAGAAAATACAGTGTTGCAGAATAAAGACAAATACTTATGTATTGGAAACACTTTAAGAGAGGAAATAACACATCGTACAAAATTATCTTGTATCTCCTAAACAACAATTGGAACTCGAAAAGATTTGTTGTGGCTCGTACTTCTACACGTGTAGACTCAAAAGAGAACCCACAGGAAAACTTTCTTTTGTCAAAATTTTTCAGAAAACCACGTTTTATGGAAATCTCGCATCGTGCGAAATTATCTTGCTTTTCCTAAACAACACATTGTAACTCGAAAATCTTTGGCGTTGCGTGTATGTTTAAGCGTGTAGCCTCTAAAGAGTACGCACAGGAGAGTTTTCTCTCGAAAGAACATGTAAGAATACAACGTTATAAGGGAATACAGTGTTGCAGAGTAAAGACAAATACATACTTGATGGAAACACTTTACGAGAAGAAATAACGCATTGTAAAAAATTAGCTTGTATCTCCTAAACAACACGTGGTAACTCGAAAGGACTTGGTGTGGCGTGTACGTCTAAACGTGTAGCCTGAAAAGAGAACCCATAGGAGAATTTTCTTTCTTCAAAATTTTTTAGAAAATCACGTTTTAATGAAATCCCGCATCCTGCGAAATTATCTTGTTTTTCCTAAACAACAAGTTGTAACTCGAAAAGCTTTGGTGTTGCGTGTATGACTAAGTGTGTAGCCACAAAAGGGAATGCACAGGAGAGTTTTCTCTCGAAAGAATATGTAAGAATACCACGTTATAAGGAAATACAGTGTTGCAGAGTAAAGACAAATACGTACATATTGGAAACACTTTAAAAGAAGAAATATCGCATCATACAAAATTAGCTTGTGTCTCCTAAACAACTCGTTGTAACTCGAAAAGTTTTGGTGTGACGTGTACGTCTCAACGTGTAGCCTCAAAAGAGAACCCACAGGAGAATTTTCTTTCGTCAAAATTTTTCAGAAAACCACGTTTTTAGGAAATCCCGCATCGTGCCAAATCATCTTCTTTTTTCTGAACAACATGTTGTAACTCGAAAAGCTTTGGAGTTGGGTGTATGTCTAAGCTTGTAGCCTCAAAAGAGAATGCACAGGAGAGTTTTCTCTCAAAAGAATTTGTAAGAATACCATGTTATGAGAAAATACAGTGTTGCAGAATAAAGACAAATACGTACGTATTGGAAACACTTTAAGAGAGGAAATAACACATCGTACAAAATTATCTTGTATCTCCTAAACAACAATTGGAACTCGAAAAGATTTGTTGTGGCTCGTACTTCTACACGTGTAGACTCAAAAGAGAACCCACAGGAAAACTTTCTTTTGTCAAAATTTTTCAGAAAACCACGTTTTATGGAAATCTCGCATCGTGCGAAATTATCTTGCTTTTCCTAAACAACACATTGTAACTCGAAAATCTTTGGCGTTGCGTGTATGTTTAAGCGTGTAGCCTCTAAAGAGTACGCACAGGAGAGTTTTCTCTCGAAAGAACATGTAAGAATACAACGTTATAAGGGAATACAGTGTTGCAGAGTAAAGACAAATACATACTTGATGGAAACACTTTACGAGAAGAAATAACGCATTGTAAAAAATTAGCTTCTATCTCCTAAACAACACGTGGTAACTCGAAAGGACTTGGTGTGGCGTGTACGTCTAAACGTGTAGCCTGAAAAGAGAACCCATAGGAGAATTTTCTTTCTTCAAAATTTTTCAGAAAATCACGTTTTAACGAAATCCCGCATCCTGCGAAATTATCTTGTTTTTCCTAAACAACAAGTTGTAACTCGAAAAGCTTTGGTGTTGCGTGTATGACTAAGTGTGTAGCCACAAAAGGGAATGCACAGGAGAGTTTTCTCTCGAAAGAATATGTAAGAATACCACGTTATAAGGAAATACAGTGTTGCAGAGTAAAGACAAATACGTACATATTGGAAACACTTTAAAAGAAGAAATATCGCATCATACAAAATTAGCTTGTGTCTCCTAAACAACTCGTTGTAACTCGAAAAGTTTTGGTGTGACGTGTACGTCTCAACGTGTAGCCTCAAAAGAGAACCCACAGGAGAATTTTCTTTCGTCAAAATTTTTCAGAAAACCACGTTTTAAGGAAATCCTGCATCGTGCCAAATCATCTTCTTTTTCCTGAACAACATGTTGTAACTCGAAAAGCTTTGGAGTTGGATGTATGGCTAAGCTTGTAGCCTCAAAAGAGAATGCACAGGAGAGTTTTCTCTCGAAAGAATTTGTAAGAATACCATGTTATGAGAAAATACAATGTTGCAGAATAAAGACAAATACGTACGTATTGGAAACACTTTAAGAGAGGAAATAACACATCGTACAAAATTATCTTGTATCTCCTAAACAACAATTGGAACTCGAAAAGATTTGTTGTGGCTCGTACTTCTACACGTGTAGCCTCAAAAGAAAACCCACAGAAAAACTTTCTTTTGTCAAAATTTTTCAGAAAACCACGTTTTATGGAAATCTCGCATCGTGCGAAATTATCTTGCTTTTCCTAAACAACACATTGTAACTCGAAAATCTTTGGCGTTGCGTGTATGTTTAAGCGTGTAGCCTCTAAAGAGTACGCACAGGAGAGTTTTCTCTCGAAAGAACATGTAAGAATACAACGTTATAAGGGAATACAGTGTTGCAGAGTAAAGACAAATACATACTTGATGGAAACACATTACGAGAAGAAATAACGCATTGTAAAAAATTAGCTTGTATCTCCTAAACAACACGTGGTAACTCGAAAGGACTTGGTGTGGCGTGTACGTCTAAACGTGTAGCCTGAAAAGAGAACCCATAGGAGAATTTTCTTTCTTCAAAATTTTTCAGAAAATCACGTTTTAACGAAATCCCGCATCCTGCGAAATTATCTTGTTTTTCCTAAACAACAAGTTGTAACTCGAAAAGCTTTGGTGTTGCGTGTATGACTAAGTGTGTAGCCACAAAAGGGAATGCACAGGAGAGTTTTCTCTCGAAAGAATATGTAAGAATACCACGTTATAAGGAAATACAGTGTTGCAGAGTAAAGACAAATACGTACATATTGGAAACACTTTAAAAGAAGAAATATCGCATCATACAAAATTAGCTTGTGTCTCCTAAACAACTCGTTGTAACTCGAAAAGTTTTGGTGTGACGTGTACGTCTCAACGTGTAGCCTCAAAAGAGAACCCACAGGAGAATTTTCTTTCGTCAAAATTTTTCAGAAAACCACGTTTTAAGGAAATCCCGCATCGTGCCAAATCATCTTCTTTTTCCTGAACAACATGTTGTAACTCGAAAAGCTTTGGAGTTGGGTGTATGTCTAAACTTGTAGCCTCAAAAGAGAACACACAGGAGAGTTTTCCCTCAAAAGAATATGTAAGTATATCACATTATAAGGAAATACAGTGTTGCAGAGTAAAGACAAATACATATGTATTGGAAACACTTTACGAGAAGAACTAATGCATCATACAAAATTAGCTCGTATCTCCTAAACAACCGGTTGTAACTCGAAAGGATTTGGTGTGGCGTGTACAGCTAAACGTGTAGCCTCAAAAGAGAACCCATAGGAGAATTTTCTTTCGTCAAAATATGTGAGAAAACCACGTTTTAAGGAAATCCCTCATCGTGCAAAATTATCTTGTTTTTCCTAAACAACAAGTTGTAACTCGAAAAGCTTTGGTGTTGCGTGTATGTCTAAGCATGTAGCCTCAAAAGAGAATGTAAAGGAGAGTTTTTTCTCGAAAGAATATTTAAGAATACCACGTTATAAGGAAATACATTCTTGCAGAGTAAAGACAAATACGTACATATTGGAAACTCTCTACAAGAAGAAATAACGCATCGTAAATAATTAACTTGTTTCTCCTAAACAACACGTTGTAACTCGAAAAGATTTGGTGTGGCGTGTACGTCTAAACGTGTAGCCTCAAAAGAGAACCCACAGGACAATTTTCTTTCGTTAGATTTTTCAGAAAACCACGTTTTAAGGAAATCCAGCATCGTGCGAAATCATCTTCTTTTTCCTAAACAACATGTTGTAACTCAAAAAACTTTGGTGTTGCGTGTATGTCTAAGCGTGGAGCCTCAAAAGCGAAGGCACAGGAGAGTTTTCTCTCGAAAGAATATGTAAGAATAGACGTTATAAAGAAATACAATTTTGCCGAGTAAAGGCAAATAAGTACATATTGGAAACACATTAGGAGAAGAAATAACGCATCATACAAAATTAGTTTGTATCTCCTAAACAACACGTGGTAACTCGAAAAGGTTTGGTTTGGCGTGTATGTCTAAACGTGTAGCCGCAAAAGAGAACACAAAGGAGAATATTCTTTCGTCAAAATTTGTCAGAAAACCACGTTTTAAGGAAATCCCCCATCGTGCGAAATTATCTTGTTTTTCCTAAACAACTTGTAACACGAAAAGCTTTGGTGTTGCATGTATGTCTCAGCGTGTAGCCTCAAAAGAGAATGCACAGGAGAGTTTTCTCTCGAAAGAACATGTAAGAATACAACGTTATAAGGAAATACAGTGTTGGAGAGTAAAGACAAATACGTACATATTGGAAACACTTTACGAGAAGAAATGACACATCATAAAATATAAGCTTGTATCTCCTAAACAACAAGTGGTAACTCGAAAAGATTTGGTTTGGCGTGTACGTCTAAAAGTGTAGCCTCAAAAGAGACCCCACAGGAGAATTTTCATTCTTCAAAATTTGTCAGAAAACCACGATATAAGGAAATCCCTCATCATGCAAAATTATCTTGTTTTTCCTAAACAACACGTTGTAACTCGAAAAACTTTGGTGTTCTGTGTATGTCTAAGCGTGTAGCTTCAAAAGAGAATGTAAAGGAGATTTTTTTCTAGAAAGAATATGTAAGAATACCACGTTATAAGGAAATAGAGTGTTGCAGAGTAAAGACAGATACGTACATATTGGAAACACTTTACGAGAAGAAATAACGCATCGTAAAAAATTAACTTGTATCTCCTAAACAACACGTTGTAACTCGAAAAAATTCGGTGTGGCGTGTACGTCTAAACGTGTTGCCTCAAAAGAGAACCCACAGGACAATTTTCTTTCGTTAAAAATTTTCAGAAAACCACGTTTTAAGGAAATCCCGCATCGTGCGAAATCATCTTCTTTTTCCTAAACAACATGTTGTAACACAAAAAGCTTTGGTGTTGCGTGTATGTCTAAGCGTGGAGCCTCAAAAGCAAAGGTACAGGAGAGTTTTCTCTCGAAAGAATATGTAAGAATACCACGTTATAAAGAAATACAATTTTGCAGAGTAAAGGCAAATAAGTACATATTGGAAACACTTTAGGAGAAGAAATAACGCATCATAACGCATCGTACAAAATTAGCTTGCATCTCCTAAACAACACGTGGTAACTCGAAAAGATTTGGTTTGGCGTGTACGTCTAAACGTGTAGCCTCAAAAGAGAACACAAAGGAGAATTTTCTTTCGTCAAAATTTTCAGAAAACCACGTTTTAAGGAAATCCCGCATAGTGCGAAATTATCTTGTTATTCCTAAACAACACCTTGTAACTCGAAAATCTTTGGTGTTGCGTGTATGTCTCAGCGTGTAGCCTCAAAAGAGAATGCACAGGAGAGTTTTCTCTCGAAAGATCATGTAAGAATACAACGTTATAAGGAAATACAGTGTTGCAGAGTAAAGACAAATACGTACTTATTGGAAACACTTTACAAGAAGAAATTACGCATCATACAATATTAGCTTGTATGTCCTAAACAAAAAGTGGAAACTCGAAAACATTTGGTTTGGCGTGTACGTCTAAAAGTGTAGCCTCAAAAGAGAACCCACTGGAGAATTTTCTTTCTTCAAAATTTGTCAGAAAACCACGTTTTAACGAAATCCCGCATCCTGCGAAATTATCTTGTTTTTCCTAAACAACAAGTTGTAACTTGAAAAGCTTTGGTGTTGCGTGTATGTCTAAGTGTGTAGCCTCAAAAGGGAATGCACAGGAGAGTTTTCTCTCGAAAGAATATGTAAGAATACCCCGTTATAAGGGAATACAGTGTTGCAGAGTAAAGACAAATACGTACATATTGGAAACACTTTACGAGAAGAATTAACACATCGTACAAAATTAGCTTGAATCTCCTAAACAACACGTTGTTACTCGAAAAGATTTGGTGTGGCCTGTACGTCTAAACGTGGAGCCTCAAAAGAGATCCCACAGGAGAATTTTCTTTCATCAAAATTTGTCAGAAACCACGTTTTAAGGAAATCTCGCATTGTGCGAAATTATCTAGTTTTTCCTAAACAACACGTTGTAACTCGAAAAGCTCTGGTGTTGCGTGTATGTCTAAGCGTGTAGCCTCAAAAGAGAAAGCACAGGAGAGTTTTCTCTCGAAAGAATATGTAAGAATGCCACGTTATAAGGAAATACAATGTTGCAGAGTAAAGACAAACACATACGTATTGGAAACACTTTACAAGAAGAATTAACGCGTAGTACAAAATTAGCTTGTATCTCCTAAACAACAAGTTGTAACTCGAAAAGATTTGGTGTGGCCTGTACGTCTAAACGTGTAGCCTCAAAGGAGATCCCACAGGAGAATTTTCTTTCATCAAAATTTTTCACAGAACCATGTTTTAAGGAAATCCCGCATCGTGTGAAACCATCTTCTTTTTCCTAAACAACATATTGTTACTCGAAAAGTTTAGTGTTGCGTGTATGTCTAAGCGTGGAGCCTCAAAAGAGAAGGCACAGGATAGTTTTCTCTCTAGAGAATATGTAAGAATACCACGTTATTAGGAAATACAATTTTGCAGAGTAAAGACAAATAAGTACATATTGGAAACACTTTACGAGAAGAAATAATACATCATACAAAGTTACCTTGTATCTCCTAACAACACGTGGTAACTCGAAAAGATTTGGTTTGGCGTGTCCGTCTAAACGTGTAGCCTCAAAAGAGAACCAACAGGAGAATTTTCTTTCATCAAAATTAGATAACCACGTTTTAAGGAAATTCCGCATCGTGCAAAATTATCTTGTTTTTCCTAAACAACACGTTGTAACTCGAAAAGCTTTGGTGTTGCGTGTATATCTAAGCGTGTAGCCTCAAAAGAGAATGCACAGGAGAGTTTTCTCTCAAAGGAACATGTAAGACTACAACGTTATAAGGAAATACAGTGTTGCAGAGTAAAGACAAAAACATAAATATTGGAAACACTTTACGAGAAGAAATGACGCATCATAAAATATAAGCTTGTATCTCCTAAACAACAAGTGGTAACTCGAAAAGATTTGGTTTGGCGTGTACGTCTAAAAGTGTAGCCTCAAAAGAGACCCCACAGGAGAATTTTCTTTCTTCAAAATTTGTCAGAAAACCACGTTATAAGGAAATCCCGCATCCTGCGAAATTATCTAGTTTTTCCTAAACAACAAGTTGTAACTCGAAAAGCTTTGGTGTTTCATGTATGTTTAAGTGTGTAGCCTCTAAAGGGAATGCGCAGGAGAGTTTTCTATCGAACGAATATGTAAGAATACCACGTTATAAGGAAATACAGTGTTGCAGAGTAAAGACAAATACGTACATATTGGAAACACTTTATGAGAAGAAATAACGCATCGTTCAAAATTAGCTTGTATCTCCTAAACAACACGTTGTAACTCGAAAAGATTTGGTGTGGCCCGTATGTCTACACGTGTAGCCTCAAAAGAGAACCCACAGGAGAATTTTCTTTCGTCAAAATTTGTCAGAAAACCACGTTTTAAGGAAATCCCGCATCGTGCAAAATTATCTTGTTTTTCCTAAACAACACGTTGTAACTCGAAAAGCTTTGGTGTTGCGAGTATGTCTAAGCGTGTAGCCTCTAAAGAGTACACACAGGAGTGTTTTCTCTCGAAAGAACATGTAAGAATACAACGTTATAAGGAATACAGTGTTGCAGAGTAAAGACAAAAACATACTTGTTGGAAACACTTTATGAGAAGAAATAACGCATTGTAAAAAATTAGCTTGTATCTCCTAAACAACACGTGGTAACTCGAAAGGACTTGGTGTGGCGTGTACGTCTAAATGTGTAGCCTCAAAAGAGAACCCATAGGAGAATTTTCTTTCATCAAAATTTGTCAGAAAACACGTTGTATGGAAATCTCGCTTCGTGCGAAATTTTCTAGTTTTTCCTAAACAACACATTGTAACTCGAAAAGCTTTGGTGTTGCGTGTATGTCTAAGCGTGTAGCCTCAATAGAGAACGCACAGGAGAGTTTTCTCTTGAACGAATATGTAAGAATACCACGTTATAAGGAAATACAGTGTTGCACAGAAAAGACAATTACATACCATTGGAAACACTTTAAGAGAAGAAATAATGCATCGTACAAAATTAGCTTGTATCTCCTAAACAACACGTTGTAACTCGAAAAGATTTGGTGTGGCTCGTACGTCTACACGTGTAGCCTCAAAAGAGAACCCACAGGATAACTTTCTTTCTTCAAAATTTTTCAGAAAACCACGTTTTAAGTAAATCCCGCATCGTGAAAATTATCTTGTTTTTCCTTAAAAACACGTTGTAACTCGAAAAGCTTTGTTGTTGCGTGTATGTCTAAGCGTGTAGCCTCTAAAGAGTATGCACAGGAGAGTTTTCTCTAGAAAGAACATGTAAGAATACAACGTTATAAGGAAATACAGTGTTGCAGAGTAAAGACAAATACATACTTGTTGGAAACACTTTACAAGAAGAAATAATGCATCGTAAAAAATTAGCTTGTATCTCCTAAACAACACGTGGTAACTCGAAAGGACTTCATGTGGTGTGTACTTCTAAACGTGTAGCCTCAAAAGAGAACCAATAGGAGAATTTTCTTTCTTCAAAATTTGTCAGAAAATCACGTTTTAACGAAATCCCGCATCCTGCGAAATTATCTTGTTTTTCCTAAACAACAAGTTGTAACTCGAAAAGCTTTGGTGTTGCGTGTATGTCTAAGTGTGTAGCCACAAAAGCGAATGCACAGGAGAGTTTTCTCTCGAAAGAATATGTAAGAATACCACGTTGTAGGAAATACAGTGTTGCAGAGTAAAGACAAATACGTACATATTGGAAACACTTTAAGAGAAGAAATAACGCATCGTACAAAATTAGCTTGTATTTCCTAAACAACACGTTGTAACTCTAAATGATTTGGTGTGGCGTGTACGTCTAAACGTGTAGCCTCAAAAGAGAACCCACAGAATTTTCTTTGGTCAAATTTGTCAGAAAACCACGTATTAAGAAAATCCTGCATCGTGCGAAATTATCTTGTTTTTCCTAAACAACACGTTTTAACTCGAAAAGCTATGGTGTTGAGTGTATGTCTCAGCATGTAGCCTCAAAAGAGAACACACAGGAGAGTTTTCTCTCAAAAGAATATGTAAGAATACCACGTTATAAGGAAATACAGTGTTTCAGAGTAAAGACAAATAGGTACGTATTGGAAACCCTTAAACTTTACGAGATGAAATAAAGCATCGTACAAAATTAGCTCATATCTCCTAAACAACACGTTGTAACTCGAAAAGACTTTGTGTGGCGTGTACGTCTAAACGTGTAGCCTCAAGAGAGAACCCATAGGAGAATTTTCTTTCGTCAAATATTCAGAAAACCACGTTTATGAAATCCCGCATCGTGCGAAATTATCTTGTTTTTCCTAAACAAAACCTTGTAACTCGAAAAGCTTTGGTGTTGCATGTATGTTTAAGCGTGTAGACTCAAAAGAGAGCACACAGGAGAGTTTTCACTCGAAAGAATGTGTAAGAATACCACGTTATAAGAAAATACAGTGTTGCAGATTAAAGACAAATACGTACTTATTGGAAATACTTTATGAGAAGAAATAACATATCGTAAAAAATTAGCTTGTATCTCCTAAACAACACATTGAAACTCCAAAAGATTTGGTGTGGCGTGTACGTCTAAACGTGTAGCCTCAAAAGAGAACCCACAGGAGAATTTTCTTTGGTCAAAATTTGTCAGAAAACCACGTATTAAGGAAATCCCGCATCGTGCGAAATTATCTTGTTTTTCCTAAACAACGCGTTGTAACTCGAAAAGCTTTGGTGTTGGGTGTATGTCTAAGCGTGTAGCCTCAAAAGAGAACACACAGGAGAGTTTTCTCTCGAAAGAATATGTAAGAATACCACATTATAAGGAAGTACACTGTTGCAGAATAATGACAAATACTTTCGTATTGGAAACCCTTAAACTTTACGAGATGAAATAAAGCATCGTACAAAATTAGCTTGTATCTCCTAAACAACACGTTGTAACTCGAAAAGATTTGGTGTGGCATGTACATCTAAACGTGTAGCCTCAACGAGAACCACAGGACAAATTTCTTTCGTCAAAATTTGTCAGAAAACCATGTTTTAAGGAAATCCCGCATCGTGAGAAATTATCTTGTTCTTCCTAAAAAACACGTTGTAACTCGAAAAGCTTTGGTGTTGCGTGTATGTCTAAGCATGTAGCCTCAAAAGAGAACGCACAGGAGAGTTTTCTCTCGAAAGAATATGTAAGAATACCACGTTATAAGGAAACACAGTGTTGCAGAGTAAAGACAAATTCGTACTTATTGGAAACACTTTATGAGAAGAAATAACGCATCGTAAAAAAATTAGCTTGTATCTCCTAAACAACAGGTTGTAACTCGAAAAGATTTGGTGTGGCGTGTACGGCTAAACGTGTAGCCTCAAAAGAGAACGCACAGGAGAATTTTCTTTGGTCAAAATTTGTCAGAAAACCACGTACTAAGGAAACCCCGCATCGTGCGAAATTATCTTGTTTTTCCTAAACAACACATTGTAACTCGAAAAGCTTTGGTGTTGCATGTATGTCTAAGCATGTAGCCTCAAGAGAGAACGCACAGGAGAGTTTTCTCTCGAAAGAAAAGTTAAGAATACCACTTTATAAGGAAGTACAGTGTTGCTGAGTAAAGACGAAAGCGTACATATTGGAAACACTTAAACTTTACGAGATGTATTAAAGCATCGTACAAAATTAGCTTGTATCTCCTAAACAACACGTTTTTACTGGAAAAGATTTGGTGTGGCTTGTACGTCTAAACGTGTAGCCCCAAAAGAGAACCCACAGGACAATTTTCTTTCGTCAAAATTTGTCAGCAAACCTCGTTTTAAGGAAATCCCGCATCGTGAGAAATTATCTTGTTCTTCCTAAACAACACGTTGTAACTCGAAAAGTTTTGGTGTTGCATGTATGTCTAAGCGTGTAGCCTCAAAAGAGAACGCACAGGAGAGTTTTCTCTGGAAGGAATATGTAAGAATACCACCTTATTAGGAAAACAGTGTTGCACAGTAAAGGCAAATACGTACGTATTGGAAACACTTAAACTTTACGAGAAGAAATAATGCATCTTAAAAAATTAGCTTGTATCTCCTAAACAACACGTTGTAACTCGAAAAGATTTGGTGTGGCGTGTACGTCTAAACGTGTAGCCTCAAAAGAGAAACCTCGGGAGTATTTTCTTTCGTCAAAATTTGTCAGAAAACCACGTTTTAAGGAAATCCCGCATCGTGCTAAATTATCTTGTTTTTCCTAAACAACACATTGTAACTCAAAAAGCTGTGGTGTTGCCTGTATGTCTAAGCGTGTAGCCTCAAAAGAGAATGCACAGGAGAGTTTTCTCTCGAAAGAATATGTAAGAATACCACGTTATAAGGAAATACAGAGTTGCAGTGTAAAGACAAAAACGTATGTATTGTAAACACTTAAGCTTTATGAGAAGAAATAACGCATCGTAAAAAAAAATTAGCTTGTATCTCCTAAACAGCACGGTGTAACTCAAAAAGATTTGGTGTGGTGTGTACGTCTAAAGGTGTAGCCTCAAAAGAGAACCCACAGGAGTATTTTCTTTCATCAAAATTTGTCAGAACACCATGTTTTAAGGAAATCCCGCATCGTGGGAAATTATCTTGTTCTTCCTAAGCAACATGTTGTAACTCGAAAGGCTTTGCTGTTGCGTGTATGTCTAAGCGTGTAGCCTCAAAAGAGAACGCACAGGAGAGTTTTCTCTCGAAAGAATATGAAAGGATACCACGTTATAAGGAAATACAGTGTTACAGAGTAAAGACAAACACGTATGTATTGGAAACCCTTAAACTTTACGAGATGAATTAAAGCATCGTACATAATTAGCTTGTATCTCCCAAACAACACGTTGTAACTCGAAAAGATTTGGTGTGGCATGTACATCTAAACGTGTAGCCTCAAAAGAGAACCCACAGGACAATTTTCTTTCGTCAAAATTTTTCAGAAAACCACGTTTTAAGGAAATCGCGCATCGTGAGAAATTATCTTGTTCTTCCTAAACAACACGTTTTAACTCGAAAAGCTTTGGTGTTGGGTGTATGTCTAAGCATGTAGCCCCAAAAGAGAACGCATAGGAGAGTTTTCTCTCGAACGAATCTATAAGAATACCACGTTATAAGGAAATACAGTGTGGCAGAGTAAAGACAAATACATACATACTGGAAACACTTTATGAGAGAAATAACGCATCTTGCAAAATTTGCTTGTATGTCCTAAACAACATGTTGTAACTCGAAAAGATTTGGTGTGGCGTGTACGTCTAAACGTGTATCCTCAAAAGAGAACCCACAGGAGAGTTTTCTTTCGTCAAAATTTGTCAGAAAACCACGTTTTAAGGAAATCCCGCATCGTGCGAAATTATCTTGTTTTTCCTAAACAACACGTTGTAACTCGAAAAGCTTTGGTGTTGCATGTATGTCTAAGTGTGTAGCCTCTAAAAGGAATGCAAGGAGAGTTTTCTTTCGAAAGAATATGTAAGAATACCACGTTATAAGGAAATACAGTGTTGAAGAGTAAAGACAAATACGTACATATTGTAAAACTTTAAGAGAAGAAATAAAAAATCATACAAAATTAGCTTGTATCTCCTAAACAGCACGTTGTAACTCGAAAATATTTGGTGTGACGTGTACGTCTAAATGTGTAGCCTCAAAAGAGAACCGACAGGAGAATTTTTTATCGTCAAAATATGTAAGAAAACCACGTTATAAGGAAATCCCTTATCGTGCAAAATTATCTTGTTTTTCCTAAACAATGCGTTGTAACTCGAAAAGCTTTGGAGTTGCGTGTATGTCTAAGCGTGTAGACACAAAAGAGAGCACACAGGAGAGTTTTCTCTAAAAAGAATATGTAAGAATACCACCTTATAAGGAAATACAGTGTTGCAGAGTAAAGACAAATACGTACTTATTGGAAACACTTTATGAGAAGAAATAACGCATCGTAAAAAATTAGCTTGTATCTCCTAAACAACACGTTGTAACTCGAAAAGATTTGGTGTGACCTGTACGTCTAAACGTGTAGCCTCAAAAGAGAACACACAGGAGAATTTTCTTTGGTCAAAATTTGTCAGAAAACCACGTATTAAGGAAATCCCGCATCGTGCGAAATTATCTTGTTTTTCCTAAACAACGCGTTGTAACTCGAAAAGCTTTGGTGTTGCGTGTATGTCTAAGCGTGTAGCCTCAAAAGAGAACACACAGGAGAGTTTTCTCTCGAAAGAATATGTAAGAATACCACATTATAAGGAAGTACACTGTTGCAGAATAATGACAAATACTTTCGTATTGGAAACCCTTAAACTTTACGAGATGAAATAAAGCATCGTACAAAATTAGCTTGTATCTCCTAAACAACACGTTGTAACTCGAAAAGATTTGGTGTGGCGTGTACATCTAAACGTGTAGCCTCAAAGAGAACCACAGGACAAATTTCTTTCGTCAAAATTTGTCAGAAAACCACGTTTTAAGGAAATCCCGCATCGTGCTAAATTATCTTGTTTTTCCTAAACAACACATTGTAACTCGAAAAGCTGTGGTGTTGCCTGTATGTCTAAGCGTGTAGCCTCAAAAGAGAACGCACAGGAGAGTTTTCTCTCGAAAGAGTATGTAAGAATACCACGTTATAAGGAAAAACAGAGTTGCAGTGTAAAGACAAAAACGTATGTATTGGAAACACTTAAACTTTACGGGAAGAAATAATGCATCGTAAAAAAAAATTAGCTTGTATCTCCAAAACAGCACGGTGTAACTCAAAAAGATTTGGTGTGGTTTGTATGTCTAAAGGTGTAGCCTCAAAAGAGAACCCACAGGAGAATTTTCTTTCATCAAAATTTGTCAGAACACCACGTTTTAAGGAAATCCCGCATCGTGGGAAATTATCTTGTTCTTCCTAAACAACATGTTGTAACTCGAAAAGTTTTGGTGTTGCATGTATGTCTAAGCGTGTAGCCTCAAAAGAGAACGCACTGGAGAGTTTTCTCTCGAAGGAATATGTAAGAATACCACGTTATTAGGAAAACAGTGTTGCAGAGTAAAGGCAAATACGTACGTATTGGAAACACTTAAACTTTACGAGAAGAAATAACGCATCTTAAAAAATTAGCTTGTATCTCCTAAACAACACGTTGTAACTCGAAAAGATTTGGTGTGGCGTGTACGTCTAAACGTGTAGCCTCAAAAGAGAAACCTCGGGAGTATTTTCTTTCGTCAAAATTTGTCAGAAAACCATGTTTTAAGGAAATCCCGCATCGTGCTAAATTATCTTGTTTTTCCTAAACAACACATTGTAACTCGAAAAGCTGTGGTGTTGCCTGTATGTCTAAGCGTGTAGCCTCAAAAGAGAATGCACAGGAGAGTTTTCTCTCGAAAGAATATGTAAGAATACCACGTTATAAGGAAATACAGAGTTGCAGTGTAAAGACAAAAACGTATGTATTGTAAACACTTAAACTTTATGAGAAGAAATAACGCATCGTAAAAAAAAATTAGCTTGTATCTCCTAAACAGCACGGTGTAACTCAAAAAGATTTGGTGTGGTGTGTACGTCTAAAGGTGTAGCCTCAAAAGAGAACCCACAGGAGTATTTTCTTTCATCAAAATTTGTCAGAACACCATGTTTTAAGGAAATCCCGCATCGTGGGAAATTATCTTGTTCTTCCTAAGCAACATGTTGTAACTCGAAAGGCTTTGCTGTTGCGTGTATGTCTAAGCGTGTAGCCTCAAAAGAGAACGCACAGGAGAGTTTTCTCTCGAAAGAATATGAAAGGATACCACGTTATAAGGAAATACAGTGTTACAGAGTAAAGACAAACACGTATGTATTGGAAACCCTTAAACTTTACGAGATGAATTAAAGCATCGTACAAAATTAGCTTGTATCTCCCAAACAACACGTTGTAACTCGAAAAGATTTGGTGTGGCATGTACGTCTAAACGTGTAGCCTCAAAAGAGAACCCACAGGACAATTTTCTTTCGTCAAAATTTTTCAGAAAACCACGTTTTAAGGAAATCGCGCATCGTGAGAAATTATCTTGTTCTTCCTAAACAACACGTTTTAACTCGAAAAGCTTTGGTGTTGGGTGTATGTCTAAGCATGTAGCCCCAAAAGAGAACGCATAGGAGAGTTTTCTCTCGAACGAATCTATAAGAATACCACGTTATAAGGAAATACAGTGTGGCAGAGTAAAGACAAATACATACATACTGGAAACACTTTATGAGAGAAATAACGCATCTTGCAAAATTTGCTTGTATGTCCTAAACAACATGTTGTAACTCGAAAAGATTTGGTGTGGCGTGTACGTCTAAACGTGTATCCTCAAAAGAGAACCCACAGGAGAGTTTTCTTTCGTCAAAATTTGTCAGAAAACCACGTTTTAAGGAAATCCCGCATCGTGCGAAATTATCTTGTTTTTCCTAAACAACACGTTGTAACTCGAAAAGCTTTGGTGTTGCATGTATGTCTAAGTGTGTAGCCTCTAAAAGGAATGCAAGGAGAGTTTTCTCTCGAAAGAATATGTAAGAATACCACGTTATAAGAAATACAGTGTTGAAGAGTAAAGACAAATACGTACATATTGTAAAACTTTAAGAGAAGAAATAAAAAATCATACAAAATTAGCTTGTATCTCCTAAACAGCACGTTGTAACTCGGAAATATTTGGTGTGACGTGTACATCTAAATGTGTAGCCTCAAAAGAGAACCGACAGGAGAATTTTTTATCCTCAAAATATGTAAGAAAACCACGTTTTAAGGAAATCCCTTATCGTGAAAAATTATCTTGTTTTTCCTAAACAATGCGTTGTAACTCGAAAAGCTTTGGAGTTGCGTGTATGTCTAAGCGTGTAGACTCAAAAGAGAGCACACAGGAGAGTTTTCTCTAAAAAGAATATGTAAGAATACCACCTTATAAGGAAATACAGTGTTGCAGAGTAAAGACAAATACGTACTTATTGGAAACACTTTATGAGAAGAAATAACGCATCGTAAAAAATTAGCTTGTATCTCCTAAACAACACGTTGTAACTCGAAAATATTTGGTGTGACCTGTACGTCTAAACGTGTAGCCTCAAAAGAGAACACACAGGAGAATTTTCTTTGGTCAAAATTTGTCAGAAAACCACGTATTAAGGAAATCCCGCATCGTGCGAAATTATCTTGTTTTTCCTAAACAACGCGTTGTAACTCGAAAAGCTTTGGTGTTGCGTGTATGTCTAAGCGTGTAGCCTCAAAAGAGAACACACAGGAGAGTTTTCTCTCGAAAGAATATGTAAGAATACCACATTATAAGGAAGTACACTGTTGCAGAATAATGACAAATACTTTCGTATTGGAAACCCTTAAACTTTACGAGATGAAATAAAGCATCGTACAAAATTAGCTTGTATCTCCTAAACAACACGTTGTAACTCGAAAAGATTTGGTGTGGCGTGTACATCTAAACGTGTAGCCTCAAAGAGAACCACAGGACAAATTTCTTTCGTCAAAATTTGTCAGAAAACCACGTTTTGAGGAAATCCCGCATCGTGAGAAATTATCTTGTGCTTCCTAAAAAACACGTTGTAACTCGAAAAGCTTTGGTGTTGCGTGTATGTCTAAGCATGTAGCCTCAAAAGAGAACGCACAGGAGAGTTTTCTCTCGAAAGAATATGTAAGAATACCACGTTATAAGGAAACACAGTGTTGCAGAGTAAAGACAAATACGTACTTATTGGAAACACTTTACGAGAAGAAATAACGCATCGTAAAAAAATTAGCTTGTATCTCCTAAACAACAGGTTGTAACTCGAAAAGATTTGGTGTGGCGTGTACGGCTAAACGTGTAGCCTCAAAAGAGAACCCACAGGAGTATTTTCTTTCGTCAAAATTTGTCAGAAAACCACGTTTTAAGGAAATCCCGCATTGTGCTATATTATCTTGTTTTTCCTAAACAACACATTGTAACTCGAAAAGCTTTGGTGTTGCCTGTATGTCTAAGCGTGTAGCCTCAAAAGAGAACGCACAGGTGAGTTTTCTCTCGAAAGAGTATGTAAGAATACCACGTTATAAAGAAAAACAGAGTTGCAGTGTAAAGACAAAAACGTATGTATTGGAAACACTTAAACTTTACGGGAAGAAATAATGCATCGTAAAAAAAAAATTAGCTTGTATCTCCTAAACAGCACGGTGTAACTCAAAAAGATTTGGTGTGGTTTGTATGTCTAAAGGTGTAGCCTCAAAAGAGAACCCACAGGAGAATTTTCTTTCATCAAAATTTGTCAGAACACCACGTTTTAAGGAAATCCCGCATCGTGGGAATTTATCTTGTTCTTCCTAAACAACATGTTGTAACTCGAAAAGTTTTGGTGTTGCATGTATGTCTAAGCGTGTAGCCTCAAAAGAGAACGCACTGGAGAGTTTTCTCTCGAAGGAATATGTAAGAATACCACGTTATTAGGAAAACAGTGTTGCAGAGTAAAGGCAAATACGTACGTATTGGAAACACTTAAACTTTACGAGAAGAAATAACGCATCTTAAAAAATTAGCTTGTATCTCCTAAACAACACGTTGTAACTCGAAAAGATTTGGTGTGGCGTGTACGTCTAAACGTGTAGCCTCAAAAGAGAAACCTCGGGAGTATTTTCTTTCGTCAAAATTTGTCAGAAAACCACGTTTTAAGGAAATCCCGCATCGTGCTAAATTATCTTGTTTTTCCTAAACAACACATTGTAACTCGAAAAGCTGTGGTGTTGCCTGTATGTCTAAGCGTGTAGCCTCAAAAGAGAATGCACAGGAGAGTTTTCTCTCGAAAGAATATGTAAGAATACCACGTTATAAGGAAATACAGAGTTGCAGTGTAAAGACAAAAACGTATGTATTGGAAACACTTAAACTTTATGAGAAGAAATAACGCATCGTAAAAAAAATTAGCTTGTATCTCCTAAACAGCACGGTGTAACTCAAAAAGATTTGGTGTGGTGTGTACGTCTAAAGGTGTAGCCTCAAAAGAGAACCAACAGGAGTATTTTCTTTCATCAAAATTTGTCAGAACACCACGTTTTAAGGAAATCCCGCATCGTGGGAAATTATCTTGTTCTTCCTAAGCAACATGTTGTAACTCGAAAGGCTTTGCTGTTGCGTGTATGTCTAAGCGTGTAGCCTCAAAAGAGAACGCACAGGAGAGTTTTCTCTCGAAAGAATATGAAAGGATACCACGTTATAAGGAAATACAGTGTTACAGAGTAAAGACAAACACGTATGTATTGGAAACCCTTAAACTTTACGAGATGAATTAAAGCATCGTACAAAATTAGCTTGTATCTCCCAAACAAAACGTTGTAACTCGAAAAGATTTGGTGTGGCATGTACGTCTAAACGTGTAGCCTCAAAAGAGAACCCACAGGACAATTTTCTTTCGTCAAAATTTTTCAGAAAACCACGTTTTAAGGAAATCGCGCATCGTGAGAAATTATCTTGTTCTTCCTAAACAACACGTTTTAACTCGAAAAGCTTTGGTGTTGGGTATATGTCTAAGCATGTAGCCCCAAAAGAGAACGCATAGGAGAGTTTTCTCTCGAACGAATCTATAAGAATACCACGTTATAAGGAAATACAGTGTGGCAGAGTAAAGACAAATACGTACATACTGGAAACACTTTATGAGAGAAATAACGCATCTTGCAAAATTAGCTTGTATGTCCTAAACAACATGTTGTGACTCGAAAAGATTTGTTGTGGCGTGTACGTCTAAACGTGTATCCTCAAAAGAGAACCCACAGGAGAGTTTTCTTTCGTCAAAATTTGTCAGAAAACCACGTTTTAAGGAAATCCCGCATCGTGCGAAATTACCTTGTTTTTCCTAAACAACACGTTGTAACTCGAAAAGCTTTGGGGTTGCGTGTATGTCTAAGTGTGTAGCCTCTAAAGGGAATGCAAGGAGAGTTTTCTCTCGAAAGAATATGTAAGAATACCACGTTATAAGGAAATACAGTGTTGCAGATTAAAGACAAATACGTACATATTGTAAAACTTTTTTTTAAGAGAAGAAATAAAAAATCGTACAAAATTAGCTTGTATCTCCTAAACAACACGTTGTAACTCGAAAATATTTGGTGTGACGTGTACGTCTAAACGCGTAGCCTCAAAAGAGAACCGACAGGAGAATTTTTTATCGTCAAAATATGTAAGAAAACCACGTTTTAAGGAAATCCCTTATCGTGCAAAATTATCTTGTTTTTCCTAAACAATGCGTTGTAACTCGAAAAGGTTTGGTGTTGCGTGTATGTCTAAGCGTGTAGACTCAAAAGAGAGCGCACAGGAGAGTTTTCTCTAAAAAGAATATGTAAGAATACCACGTTATAAGGAAATACAGTGTTGCAGAGTAAAGACAAATACGTACTTATTGGAAACACTTTATGAGAAGAAATAACGCATCATAAAAAATTAGCTTGTATCTCCTAAACAACACGTTGTAACTCGAAAAGATTTGGTGTGACCTGTAGGTCTAAACGTGTAGCTTCAAAAGAGAACCCACAGGAGAATTTTCTTTGGTCAAAATTTGTCAGAAAACCACATATTAAGGAAATCCCGCATCGTGCGAAATTATCTTGTTTTTCCTAAACAACGCGTTGTAACTCGAAAAGCTTTGGTGTTGCGTGTATGTCTAAGCGTGTTCTCAAAAGAGAACACACAGGAGAGTTTTCTCTCGAAAGAATATGTAAGAATACCACGTTATAAGGAAGTACACTGTTGCAGAATAATGGCAAATACTTTCATATTGGAAACCCTTAAACTTACGAGATGAAATAAAGCATCGTAAAAAAGTAGCTTGTATCTCCTAAACAACACGTTGTAACTCGAAAGGATTTGGTGTGGCGTGTACATCTAAACGTGTAGCCTCAAAGAGAACCACAGGACAAATTTCTTTCGTCAAAATTTGTCAGAAAACCACGTTAAGGAAATCCCGCATCGTGAGAAATTATCTTGTTCTTCCTAAAAAAAAACGTTGTAACACGAAAAGCTTTGGTGTTGCGTGTATGTCTAAGCGTTTAGCCTCAAAAGAGAACGCACAGGAGAGTTTTCTCTCGAAAGAATATGCAAGAATACCACGTTATAAGGAAAACAGTGTTGCAGAGTAAAGGCAAATACATACGTATTGGAAACACTTAAACTTTACGAGAAGAAATAACGCATCTTAAAATATTAGCTTGTATCTCCTAAACAACACGTTATAACTCGAAAAGATTTGGTGTGGCATGTACGTCTAAACGTGTAGCCTCAAAAGAGAACCCTCAGGAGTATTTTCTTTTGTCAATATTTGTCAGAAACCACGTTTTAAGGAAATACTGCATCGTGCGTTATTATCTTGTTTTTCCTAAAGAACACGTTGTAACTCGAAAAGCTGTGGTGTTGCGTTTTTGTCTAAGCGTGTAGCCTCAAAAGAGAACGCACAGGAGAGTTTTCTCTCGAAAGAATATGTAAGAATACCACGTTATGAGGAAATACAGAGTTGCAGAGTAAAGACAAAAACGTATGTATTGGAAAAACTTAAACTTTACGAGAAGAAATAACGCATCGTAAAAAAAAATTTGCTTGTATCTTCTAAACAGCACGGTGTAACTCAAAAAGATTTGGTGTGGTGTGTACGTCTAAAGGTGTAGCCTCAAAAGAGAACCCACAGGTGAATTTTCTTTCATCAAAATTTGTCAGAAACCACGTTTTAAGGAAAACTAGCATCGTGCGAAATTATCTTGTTTTTTCTAAACAACAAGTTGTAACTCGAAAAGCTCTGGAGTTGCGTGTATGTCTAAGCATGTAGCCTCAAAAGAGAATGCACAGGAGAGTTTTCTCTCGAAAGAATATGTAAGAATACCACGTTATAAGGAAATACAGTGTTGCAGAGTAAAGACAAACACGTATGTATTCGAAACACTTTACGTAAAGAATTAACGCATAGTACAAAATTAGCTTGTATCTCCTAAACAACATGTTGTAACTCAAAAAGATTTGGTGTGGCATGTACGTCTAAACGTGTAGCTTTAAAAGAGAACCCACAGGAGAATTTTCTTTCGTTAAAATTTTTCAGAAAACCACGTGTTAAGGAAATCCCGCATCGTGCAAAATCATCTTCTTTTTCCTAAACAACATGTTGTAACTCGAAAAGCTTTGGTGTTGCGCGTATGTCTAAGCGTGGAGCCTCAAAAGAGAAGGCACAGGAGAGTTTTCTCTCGAAAGAAAATGTAAGAATACCACGTTATAAAGAAATACAATTTTGCAGAGTAAAGGCAAATAAGTACATATTGGAAACACTTTACAAGAAAAAATAACGCATCGTAGAAAATAAGCTTGTATCTCCTAAACAACACGTGGTAACTCGAAAAGATTTGATGTGACGTGTACGTCTAAACGTGTAGCCTCAAAAGATAACCCACAGGAGAATTTTCTTTTGTCAAAATTTGTCAGAAAACCACGTTTTAAGGAAATCCCGCATCGTGCGAAATTATCTTTTTATTCATAAACAACATGTTGTAACTTGAAAAGCTTTGGTGTTGCGTGTATGTCTCCGTGTGTAGCCTCAAAAGGGAACGCACAGGATAGTTTTCTCTCGAAAGAATATATAAGAATACCACGTTATAAGGAAATACAGTGTTTCAGAGTAAAGACAAATACTTACGTATTGGAAACACCTTACAAGAAGAATTAACGCATCGTGCAAAATTAGCTTGTATCTCCTTAAAAGCACGTTGTAACTCGAAAACATTTGGTGTGGCGTGTACGACTAAATGTGTAGCCTCAAAAGAGAACCCACAGGAGAATTTTCTTTCCTCAAAATTTTTCAGAAAACCACGTCTTAAGGAAATCCCGCATCGTGCGAAATCATCTTCTTTTTCCTAAACAACATGTTGTGACTCGAAAAGCTTTAGTGTTGCGTGTATGTGTAAGCCTGGAGCCTCAAAAGAGAAGGCACAGGAGAGTTTTCTCTTGAAAGAATATGTAAGAATACCACGTTATTAGGAAATACAATTTTGCAGAGTAAATACAAATAAGTATATATTGGGAACACTTTACGAGAAGAAATAACGCATCGAACAAAATTAGCTTATATCTCCTAAACAACACGTGGTAACTCGAAAAGATTTGGTTTGACGTGTATATCTAAAGGTGTAGCCTCAAAGAAGAACAAAAAGGAGAATTTTCTTTCGTCAAAAATTTGTCAGAAAACCACGTTTTAAGGAAATACCGCATCTTGCGAAATTATCTTGTTTTTCCTAAACAACACGTGGTAACTCGAAAAGCTTTGGTGTTCCGTGTTTGTCTAAGCGTGTAGCCTCAAAAGAGAATGCACAGGAGAGTTTTCTCTCGATAGAACATGTAAGAATTCAACGTTATAAGGAAATACAGTGTTGCAGAGTAAGGACAAATACGTACATATTGGAAACACTTTACGAGAAGAAATTAAGCATCATACAATATTAGCTTGTATCTCCTAAACAACAAGTGGAAACTCGAAGATATTTGGTTTGGCGTGTACGTGTAAAAGTTTAGCCTTAAAAGAGAACCCACTGGAGAATTTTCTTTCGTCAAAATTTGTCAGAAAACCACGTTTTAAAGAAATCCCGCATCCTGCGAAATTATCTTGTTTTTCCTAAACAACACGTTGTAACTCGAAAAGCTTTGGTGTTGCGTGTATGTCTCAGTGTGTAGCCTCAAAAGAGACCGCACAGGAGAGTTTTCACTCGAAAGAATATGTAAGAGTACCAGGTTATAAGGAAATACAGTGTTGCAGAATAAAGACAAATACATACGTATTGGAAACACTTTACGAGAAGAAATAACGCATCATACAAAATTAGCTGTATCTCCTAAAATACACGTTGTAACTCGAAAGATTTGGTGTGGCGTGTACGTCTAAACGTGTAGCCTCAAAAAGAGAACCCACAGGAGAATTTTCTTTGGTCAAATTTGTCAGAAAACCACGTATTAAGGAAATCCTGCATCATGCGAAATTATCTTGTTTTTCCTAAACAACACGTTGTAACTCGAAAAGCTTTGGTGTTGCGTGTATGTCTCAGCGTGTAGCCTCAAAAGAGAATACACAGGAGAGTTTTCTCTCAAAAGAATATGTAAGAATACCACGTTATAAGGAAATACAGTGTTGCAGAGTAAAGACAAATACGTACATATTGGAAACCCTTAAACTTTACGAGATGAAATAAAGCATCGTACAAAATGAGCTCGTATCTCCTAAACAACACGTTGTAACTCGAAAAGATTTGGTGTGGCGTGTACGTCTAAATGTGTAGCCTCAAAAGAGAACAGATAGGAGAATTACTTTCGTCAAAATTTTCAGAAAACCACGTTTTAAGGAAATCCCGCATCGTGCGAAATTATCTTGTTTTTCTTAAACAACACGTTGTAATTCGAAAAGCTTTTGTGTTGCCTGTATGTCTCAGCGTGTAGCCTCAAAAGAGAACACACAGGAGAGTTTTCTCTCGAAAGAATATGTAAGAATACCACGTTATAAGGAAATACAATTTTTCAGAATAAAGACAAATGAGTACACATTGGAAACACTTTACGAGAAGAAATAATGCATCATACAAAATTAGCTTGTATCTCCTAAACAACACGTTGTAACTCAAAAGGATTTGGTGTGTTGTATACGTCTAAACGTATAGCCTCAAAAGAGAACCCACAGGAGAATTTTCTTAAGTCAAAATTTGTCAAAAAACCACGTTTTAAGGAAATCCCGCATCCTGCGAAATTATCTTGTTTTTCCTAAACAACACGTTTTAACTCGAAAAGCTTTGGTGTTGCGTGTATGTCTAAGCATGTAGCCTCAAAAGAGAATGCACAGGAGAGTTTTCTCTCGAAAGAATATGTACGAATACCATGTTATAAGGAAATACAGTGTTGCAGAGTAAAGACAAATACGTACGTATTGGAAACCCTTAAACTTTATGGGATGAAATAAAGCATCGTACAAAATGAGCTCGTATCTCCTAAACAACATGTTGTAACTCGAAAAGATTTGGTGTGGCATGTACGTCTAAACGTGTAGCCTCAAAAGGGAACCCACAGGAGAATTTTCTTTCGTCAAAATTTGTCAGAACACCAAGTTTTGAGGAAATCCCGCATCGTGCGAAATTATCTTGTTTTTCATAAACAACACGTTGTAACTTGAAAAGCTTTGGTGTTGCCTGTATGTCTAAGTGTGTAGCCTCAAAAGGGAACGCACAGGATAGTTTTCTCTCGAAAGAATATGTAAGAATACCACGTTATAAGGAAATACAGTGTTGCAGAGTAAAGACAAATACGTACGTATTGGAAACACTTTACGAGAAGAAATAAAGCATCGTACAAAATTAGCCTGTATTTCCTAAACAACACGTGGCAACTCGAAAGGATTAGGTGTGACATGCACGTCGAAACATGAAGCCTCAAAAGAGAACCGACCGAATAATTTCCTTTCGTCAAAATTTGTCAGAAAACCATGTTTTAAGGAAATCCGGCATCGTGCGAAAGTATCTTGTTTTTTATAAACAACACGTTGTAACTCAAAAAGCTTTGGTGTTGCCTGTATGTCTAAGTGTGCAGCCTCAAAAGGGAACGCACAGGATAGTTTTCTCTCGAAAGAATATGTAAGAATACCACGTTATAAGGAAATACAGTGTTGCAGAGTAAAGACAAATATGTACGTATTGGAAACACTTTACGAGAAGAAATAACGCATCGTACAATATTTGCTTGTGTCTCCTAAACAACACGTTGTAACTGAAAAATATTTGGTGTGGCTCGTACGTCTACACGTCTAGCCTCAAAAGAGAACCTACAGGAGAACTTTCTTTCGTCAAAATTTGTCAGAAAACCACGTTTTAAGGAAATCTCGCATCGTGCAAAATTATCTTGTTTTTCCTAAACAACACGTTGTAACTCGAAAAGCTTTGGTGTTGCGTGTATGTCTGAGCATGTAGCCTCTAAAGAGAATGCACAGGAGAGTTTTCTCTCGAAAGAACATGTAAGAATAAAACGTTATAAGGAAATACAGTGTTGCAGAGTAAAGACAAATACATACGTATTGGAACCACTTTACGAAAAGAAATAACGTATCATACAAAATTAGCTTGTATCTCTTAAACAACACGTTGTAACTCGAAAGGATTTGGTGTGGTGTGCATGTCTAAACGTGTAGCCTCAAAAGAGAAGCCACAGGAGAATTTTCTTTCGTCAAAATTTTTCAGAAAACCACGTTTTAAGGAAATCCCGCATCGTGCAAAATTATCTTGTTTTCCATAAACAACACGTTGTAACTCGAAAAGCTTTTGTGTTGCCTGTATGTCTAAGTGTGTAGCCTCAAAAGAGAATGCACAGGATAGTTTTCTCTCGAAGGAATATGTAAGAATACCACGTTATAAGGAAATATAATGTTGCAGTGTAAAGACAAATACGTACTTATTGGAAACACTTTACGAGAAGAATTAACGCATAGTAAAAAATTAGCTTATATCTCCTAAACAACACGTTGTAATTCGAAAAGATTTGGTGTGGCTCGTACCTCTACACGTGTAGCCTCAAAAGAGAACCCACAGGAGAACTTTCTTTCGTCAAAATTTTTCAGAAAACCACGTTTTATGGAAATCTCGCATCGTGCTAAATTATCTTGTTTTTCCTAAACAACACATTGTAACTCGAAAAGCTTTGGCGATGCATGTTTGCTTAAGCGTGTCCCCTCAAAAGAGAACGCACAGGAGAGTTTTCCCTCGAAATAATATGTAAGATTACCATGTTATAAGGAAATACAGTGTTGCAGATTAAAGACAAATAAGTACGTATTGGAAACACTTTACGAGAAGAAATAATGCATCGTACAAAATTAGCTTGTATCTCCTAAACAACACGTGGTAACTTGAAAGGATTTGGTGTGGCGTGTACGTCTAAACGTGTAGCCTCAAAAGAGAACCCACAGGAGAATTTTCTTTATTCAAAATTTTTCAGAAAACCACGTTTTAAGGAAATCCCGCATCGTGCGAAATCATCTTCTTTTTCCTAAACAACATGTTGTAACTCGAAAAGCTATGGTGTTGCGTGTATGTGTAAGCGTGGAGCCTCAAAAGAGAAGGCACTGGAGAGTTTTCTCTCCAAAGAATATGTAAGAATACCACGTTATAAGGAAATACAATTTTGCAGAGTAAAGACAAATAAGTACATATTGGAAAAAAATTTAAGAGAAGAAATAACGCATCTTATAAAATTAGCTTGTATCTCCTAAACAACAGGTTGTAACTCGAAAGGATTTGGTGTGACGTGTACGTCTAAAAGTGTAGCCTCAAACGAGAACCCACAGGAGAATTTTCTTTCATAAAAATTTGTCAGAAACCACGTTTTAAGGAAATCTCGCATCGTGGGAAATTATCTTGTTTTTCCTAAACAACACGTTGTAACTCGAAAAGCTTTGGTGTTGCGTGTATTTCTAAGCGTGTAGCCTCAAAAGAGAACGCACAGGAGAGGTTTCTCTCGAAAGAATATGTAAGAATACCACGTTATAAGGAAATAAAGTGTTGCAGAGTAAAGACAACTACATACATATTGGAAACACTTTAAGAGAAGAAATAACACATCGTACAAAATTAGCTTGTATCTCCTAAACAACACGTTTTAACTCGAAAAGATTTGGTGTGGCTCGTACCTCTACACGTGTAGCCTCAAAAGAGAACCCACAGGCTAACTTTCTTTCGTCAAAGTTTTTCAGACAACCACGTTTTATGGAAATCTCGCATTGTGCGAAATTATCTTGTTTTTCCTAAACGACACATTGTAACTCGAAAAGCTTTGGCGTTGCGTGTATGTCTAAGCGTGTAGCCTCTAAAGAGAATGCACAGGAGAGTTTTCTCTCGAAAGAATATGTAAGAATACAATGTTATAAGGAAATACAGTGTTGTAGAGAAAAGACAAATAAGTACGTATTGGAAAACTTTACGAGCAGAAGTAACGCATCTTACAAAATTAGCTTGTATCTCCGAAACAACACGTGGTAACTCGAAAAGATTTGGTGTGCCGTGTACGTCTAAACGTGTAGCCTCAAAAGAGAACCCACAGGAGAATTTTCTTTCGTCAAAATTTTTCAGAAAACCACGTTTTAAGGAAATCCTGCATCGTGCGAAATCATCTTCTTTTTCCTAAACAACATGTTGTAACTCGAAAAGCTTTGGTGTTGCGTGTATGTGTAACCATGGAGCCTCAAAAGAGAAGGCACAGGAGAGTTTTCTCTCGAAAGATTATATAAGAATACCACGTTATAAGGAAATACAATTTTGCAGAATAAAGACAAATATGTACATATTGGAATCACTTTACAAGAAGAAATAACGCATTGTAAAAAAGTAGCTTGTATCTCCTAAACAACACGTTGTAACTCGAAAAGATTTGGTGTGACGTGTACGTCTAAGCGTGTAGCCTCAAAAGGGAACCCACAAGAGAATTTTCTTTCATCAAAATTTGTCAGAAACCACGTTTTAAGGAAATCTCGCATCGTGCGAAATTATCTTGTTTTTCCTAAATAACACGTTATAACTCAAAAAGCTTTGGTGTTGCGTGTATGTCTAAGTGTGTAACCTCAAAAGAGAATGCACAGGATAGTTTTCTCTTGAAAGAATAGGTAAGAATACCACGTTGTAAGGAAATACAATGTTGCAGAGTAAAGACAAATACGTATGTATTGGAAACACTTTACGAGAAGAATTAACGCATCGTAAAAAATTAGCTTGTATCTCCTAAACAACACGTTGTAACTCGAAAAGATTTGGTGTGGCATGTACGTCTAAACGTGTAGCCTCAAAAGAGAACCTACAGGAGAATTTTCTTTCTTCAAAATTTTTCAAAAAACCACGTTTTAAGGAAATCCCGCATCGTGTGAAATTATCTTCTTTTTCCTAAACAACATGTTGTAACTTGAAAAGCATTGGTGTTGCGTGTATGTGTAAGCGTGGAGACTCAAAAGAAAAGGCACAGGAGAGTTTTCTCTCGAAAGAATATGTAAGAATACCACGTTATACGGAAATACAATTTTGCAGAGTAAAGACAAATAAGTACATATTGGAAACACTTTACAAGAAGAAATAACGCATCGTACAAAATTAGCTTGTATCTCCTAAACAACACGTTGTAACTCGAAAAGATTTGGTGTGACGTGTACGTCTAAAAGTGTACCCTCAAAAGAGAACCCACAGGAGAATTTTCTTTCATCAAAATTTGTCAGAAACCACGTTTTAAGGAAATCTCGCATCGTGGGAAATTATCTTGTTTTTCCTAAACAACACGTTGTAACTCGAAAAGCTTTGGTGTTGCATGTATGTCTAAGCGTGTAGCCTCAAAAGAGAACGCACAGGAGGGTTTTCTCTCGAAAGAATATGTAAGAATACCACGTTATAAGGAAATACAGTGTTGCAGAGTAAAGACAAATACTATTGGAAACACTTTAAGAGAAGAAATAATGCATCGTACAAAATTAGCTTGTATCTCCTAAACAACACATTGTAACTCGAAAAGATTTGGTGTGGCTCGTACCTCTACATGTGTAGCCTCAAAAGAGAACCCACAGGAGAACTTTCTTTCGTCAACATTTTTCAGACAACCACGTTTTATGGAAATCTCGCATCGTGCGAAATTATCTTGTTTTTCCTAAACAACACATTGTAACTCGAAAAGCTTTGGCGTTGCGTGTATGTCTAAGCGTGTAGCCTCTAAAGAGAACACACAGTAGAGTTCTTTCTAGAAAGAATATGTAAGAATACAACGTTATAAGGAAATAAAGTGTTTCAGAGTAAAGACAAATACGTACATATTGGAAACACTTTACGAGAAGAAATAATGCATCATACAAAATTAGCTTGTATCTCCTAAATAACACGTGGTAACTCGAAAGTATTTGGTGTGGCGTGTACGTCTAAACATGTAGCCTCAAAAGAAAACCCACTGAAGAATTTTCTTTGGTCAAAATTTTTCAGAAAACTACATTTTAAGGAAATCCCGCATCGCGCGAAATTATCTTGTTTTTCATAAACAACACGTTGTAACTCGAAAATCTTTGGTGTTGCCTGTTTGTCTAAGTGTGTAGCTGCAAAAGGGAAAGCACGAGACAGTTTTCTCTGGAAAGAATATGTAAGAATACAACGTTATAAGGCAATACAGTGTTGCAGAGTAAAGACAAATACGTACGTATTAGAAACACTTTACGAGAATAAGTAACGCATCCTACAAAATTAGCTTGTATCTCCGAAACAACACGTTGTAACTCGAAAAGATTTGGTGTGGCATGTTCGTCTAAACATGTAGCCTCAAAAGAGCCCCCACAGGAGAATTTTCTTTCGTCAAAAATTTTCAGAAAACCAAGTTTCAAGGAAATCCCGCATCGTGCGAAATCATCTTCTTTTTCCTAAACAACATGTCATAACTCGAAAAGCTTTGGTGTTGCGTGTATGTGTAAGCGTGTAGCCTCAAAAGAGAAGGCACAGGAGAGTTTTCTCTTGAAAGATTATGTAAGAATACCACGTTATAAGGAAATACAATTTTGCAGAGTAAAGACAAATAGGTACATATTGGAAACACTTTACAAGAAGAAATAACACATCGTACAAAATTAGATTGTATCTCCTAAACAACACGTTGTAACTCGAAAAGATTTGCTGTGACATGTACGTCTAAATGTGTAGGCTCAACAGAGAACCCACAAGAGAATTTTCTTTCATCAAAATTTGTCAGAATCCAGGTTTTAAGGGAATCTCGCATCGTGCGAAATTATCTTGTTTTTCCTAAACAACACGTTGTAACTCGAAAAGCATTGGTGTTGCGTGTATTTCTAAGGGTGTAACCTCAATAGAGAACGCACAGGATAAAATTCTCCTGTGGGTTCTCTTTTGAGGGTACACGTTTAGACGTACACGCCACACCAAATCCTTTCGAGTTATAACGTGTTGTTTAGGAGATACAAGCTAATTTTGTACTATGTGTTATTTCTTCTCGTAAAGTTTAAGTGTTTCCAATAAGTATGTATTTGTCTTTACTCTGCAACACTGTATTTCCTTATAACGTGGTATTCCTACATATTCTTTTGGGAGAAAACTCTCCTGTGCATTCTCTTTTGAGGCTACACGATTAGAAATACACGCAACACCAAAGCTTTTCGAGTTACAACGTGTTGTTTAGGAAAAACAAGATATTTTTGCACGATGCGGGATTTCCGTAAAACGTGGTTTTTGACAAATTATGACCAAAGAAAACTCTCCTGTGGGTTCTCTTTTGAGGCTACACGTTTAGACGTACACACCACACCAAATCTTTTCCAGTTACAACGTGTTGTTTAGGAGATACAAGCTAATTTTGCATGATGCTTTATTTCTTCTCCTAAAGTGTTTCCAATAAGTACTTATTTGTCGATACTCTGCAACACTGTATTTCCTTATAACGTGGTATTCTTACATATTCTTTCAAGAGAAAACTCTCCTGTGCGTTCCCCTTTGAGGCTACGCACTTAGACGGACACGCAACACCAAAGCTTTTCGAGTTACAACGCGTTGTTTAGGAAAAACAAGATAATTACGCACGATGCGGGATTTCCTTAATAAGTGGTTTCCTGACAAATTTTGATTAAGGAAAATTCCTCTATGGGTTCTCTTTTGAGGCTACACGTTTAGACGTACAGGCCACACCAAATCTTTTTAAGTTACAACGTGTTGTTTAGGAGATACAAGCTAATTTTGTACGATGCGTTATTTCTTCTCCTAAAGTTTTTCCAATAAGTTAGTATATGTCTTTATTCTGCAACACTGTATTTCCTTATAACGTGGTATTCTTACATATTCTTTCAAGAGAAAACTCTCCTGTGCGTTCTCATTTGAGGCTACACGCTTAGAGATATACGCAACACCAACGCTTTTCGAGTTACAACGTGTTGTTTAGGAAGAACAAGATAATTTACCACGATGCGGGATTTCCTTAAAACGTGGTTTTCTGACAAATTTTGACCAAAGAAAATTCTCCTGTGGGTTCTCTTTTGAGGCTACACGTTTAGTTGTACACGCCACACCAAATCTTCTTGAATTTCAACGTGTTGTTTAGGAGATACAAGCTAATATTTTTACGATGCGTTATTTCTTCTCGTAAAGTTTAAGTGTCTCCAATATGTATGTAGTTGCCTTTACTCTGCAACACTGTATTTCTTTATAACGTGGTATTCTTACATATTCTTTCGAGAGAAAACTCTCCTGTGCGTTCTCTTTGGAGGCTACATGCTTAGACATACACGCAAAACCAAAGCTTTTCGAGTTACAATGTGTTGTTTAGGAAAAACAAGATAATTACGCATGATGCGGGATTTCCTTAAAACGTGGTTATCTGACAAATTTTGACGAAAGAATATTGTCCTGTGGGTTCTCTTTTGAGGGTACACGTTTAGATGTACAAGCCACACCAAATCCTTTCGAGTTATAACGTGCTGTTTAGGAGATACAAGCTAATTTTGTACTATGTGTTATTTCTACTCGTAAAGTTTAAGTGTTTCCAAAAAGTATGTATTTGTCTTTACTCTGCAACACTGTATTTCCTTATAACGTGGTATTCCTACATATTCTTTCGGGAAAAAACTCTCCTGTGCGTTCTCTTTTAAGGCTACACGCTTAGACATACACGCAACACCAAAGATTTTCGAGTTACAACATGTTGTTTAGGAAAAACAAGATAATTACGCACGATGCGGGATTTCCTTAAAACGTGGTTTTTGACAAATTTTGACGAAAGAAAATTCTACTGTGGGTTCTCATTGAGGCTACACGTTTAGACGTACATGCCACACCAAATCTTTTCGAGTTACAGCGTGTAGTTTAGGAGATACAAGCTAATTTTGCATGATGCGTTATTTCTTCTCGTAAAGTGTTTCCAATAAGTACGTATTTGTCTTTACTCTGCAACACTGTATTTCCTTATCACGTGGTATTCTTACATATTCTTTTGAGAGAAAACTATCCTGTGCGTTCTCTTTGGAGGCTACATGCTTAGACATACACGCAACACCAAAACTTTTCGAGTTACAACGTGTGGATTAGGAAAAACAAGATAATTTCGCCCGATGCGGGATTTCCTTAAAACGTGGTTTTCTGACAAATTTTGACGTAAGAAAATTCTCCTGTGGGTTCTCTTTTGAGGCTACACGTTCAGACGTACACGCCACACCAAATCTTTTTGAGTTACCACGTGTTGTTTTGGAGATACAAGCTAATTTTGTACCATGCGTTATTTCTTCTCATAATGTGTTTCCAATAAGTGCGTATGTCTTTACTCTGCAGCAATATGTTTCCTTATAACATGGTATTCTTACATATTCTTTCGAGAGAAAACTCTCCTGTGCATTCTCTTTTGAGGCTGCACGCTTAGACATACACGCAACACCAAAGCTTTTCTAGTTACAACGTGTTGTTTAGGAAAAACAAGATAATTTCGCACGATGCGGGATTTCCTTAAAACGTGGTTTTCTGACAAATTTTGACGAAAGAAAATTCTCCTGTGGGTTCTCTTTTGAGGCTACACGTTTAGACGTACACGGCACACCAAATCTTTTCGAGTTACCACGTGTTGTTTCGGAGATACAAGCTAATTTTGTAAGATGCATTACTTCTGCTCGTAAAGTTTTCCAATACGTACTTATTTGTCTTTTCTCTACAACACTGTATTTCCTTATAATGTTGTATTCTTACATATTCTTTCGAGAGAAAACTCTCCTGTGCGTTCTCTTTAGAGGCTACACGCTTAGACATACACGCAACGCCAAAGCTTTTCGAGTTACAATGTGTCGTTTAGGAAAAACAAGATAATTTCGCACAATGCGAGATTTCCATAAAACGTGGTTGTCTGAAAAATTTTGACGAAAGAAAGTTATCCTGTGGGTTCTCTTTTGAGGCTACACGTGTAGAGGTACGAGCCACACCAAATCTTTTCGAGTTAAAACGTGTTGTTTAGGAGATACAAGCTAATTTTGTACGATGTGTTATTTCTTCTCTTAAAGTGTTTCCAATATGTATGTAGTTGTCTTTACTCTGCAACACTTTATTTCCTTATAACGTGGTATTCTTACATATTCTTTCGAGAGAAACCTCTCCTGTGCGTTCTCTTTTGAGGCTACACGCTTAGAAATACACGCAACACCAAAGCTTTTCGAGTTACAACGTGTTGTTTAGGAAAAACAAGATAATTTCCCACGATGCGAGATTTCCTTAAAACGTGGTTTCTGACAAATTTTTATGAAAGAAAATTCTCCTGTGGGTTCTCGTTTGAGGCTACACTTTTAGACGTACACGTCACACCAAATCCTTTCGAGTTACAACCTGTTGTTTAGGAGATACAAGCTAATTTTATAAGATGCGTTATTTCTTCTCTTAAATTTTTTTCCAATATGTACTTATTTGTCTTTACTCTGCAAAATTGTATTTCCTTATAACGTGGTATTCTTACATATTCTTTGGAGAGAAAACTCTCCAGTGCCTTCTCTTTTGAGGCTCCACGCTTACACATACACGCAACACCATAGCTTTTCGAGTTACAACATGTTGTTTAGGAAAAAGAAGATGATTTCGCACGATGCGGGATTTCCTTAAAACGTGGTTTTCTGAAAAATTTTGAATAAAGAAAATTCTCCTGTGGGTTCTCTTTTGAGGCTACACGTTTAGACGTACACGCCACACCAAATCCTTTCAAGTTACCACGTGTTGTTTAGGAGATACAAGCTAATTTTGTACGATGCATTATTTCTTCTCGTAAAGTGTTTCCAATACGTACTTATTTGTCTTTAATCTGCAACACTGTATTTCCTTATAACATGGTAATCTTACATATTATTTCGAGGGAAAACTCTCCTGTGCGTTCTCTTTTGAGGGGACACGCTTAAGCAAACATGCATCGCCAAAGCTTTTCGAGTTACAATGTGTTGTTTAGGAAAAACAAGATAATTTAGCACGATGCGAGATTTCCATAAAACGTGGTTTTCTGAAAAATTTTGACGAAAGAAAGTTCTCCTGTGGGTTCTCTTTTGAGGCTACACGTGTAGAGGTACGAGCCACACCAAATCTTTTCGAATTACAACGTGTTGTTTAGGAGATATAAGCTAATTTTTTACTATGCGTTAATTCTTCTCGTAAAGTGTTTCCAATAAGTACATATTTGTCTTTACACTGCAACATTATATTTCCTTATAACGTGGTATTCTTACATATTCCTTCGAGAGAAAACTATCCTGTGCGTTCTCTTTTGAGGCTACACACTTAGACATACAGGCAACACCAAAGCTTTTCGAGTTACAACGTGTTGTTTATGGAAAACAAGATAATTTTGCACGATGCGGGATTTCCTTAAAACGTGGTTTTCTGAAAAATTTTGACGAAAGAAAATTCTCCTGTGGCTTCTCTTTTGAGGCTACACGTTTAGACGTGCACGCCACACCAAATCCTTTCGAGTTACAACGTGTTGTTTAAGAGATACAAGCTAATTTTGTATGATGCGTTATTTCTTTTCGTAAAGTGGTTCCAATACGTATGTATTTGTCTTTACTCTGCAACACTGTATTTCCTTATAACGTTGTATTCTTACATGTTCTTTCGAGAGAAAACTCTCCTGTGCATTCTCTTTAGAGGCTACATGCTCAGACATACACGCAACACCAAAGCTTTTCGAGTTACAACGTGTTGTTTAGGAAAAACAAGATAATTTTGCACGATGCGGGATTTCCTTAAAACGTGGTTTTCTGACAAATTTTGACGAAAGAAAGTTCTCCTGTAGGTTCTCTTTTGAGGCTAGACGTGTAGACGTACGAGCCACACCAAATATTTTTCAGTTACAACGTGTTGTTTAGGAGACACAAGCAAATATTGTACGATGCGTTATTTCTTCTCGTAAAGTGTTTCCAATACGTACATATTTGTCTTAACTCTGCAACACTCTATTTCCTTATAACATGGTATTCTTACATATTCTTTCGAGGGAAAACTCTCCTGTGCATTCTCTTTTGAGGCTACATGATTAGACAAACACGCAACACCAAAGCTTTTCGAGTTACAACGTGTTGTTTAGGAAAAAGAAGATGATTTCGCACGATGCGGGATTTCCTAAAAACCTGGTTTTCTGAAAAATTTTGATGAAAGAAAATTCTCCTGTGGGTTCTCTTTTGAGGCTACATATTTAGACGTACACGTCACACCAAATCTTTTCGAGTTACAACGTATTGTTTAGGAGATACAAGCTAATTTTTTATAATGCGTTAATTCTCGTAAAGTGTTTCCAATACGTACTTATTTGTCTTTACTCTGCAACACTGTATTTCCTTACAACGTGGCATTCTTACATATTCTTTCGAGTGAAAACTCTCCTGTGCGGTCTCTTTTGAGGCTACACACTGAGACATACACGCAACACCAAAGCTTTTCGAGTTACAACGTGTTGTTTAGGAAAAACAAGATAATTTCGCAGGATGCGGGATTTCTTTAAAACGTGGTTTTCTGACAAATTTTGACGAAAGAAAATTCTCCAGTGGGTTCTCTTTTGAAACTAAACTTTTACACGTACACGCCAAACCAAATATTTTCGAGTTTCCACTTGTTGTTTAGGAGATACAAGCTAATATTGTATGATGCTTAATTTCTTCTCGTAAAGTGTTTCCAATATGTACGTATTTGTCTTTACTCTGCAACACTGTATTTCCTTATAACGTTGAATTCTTACATGTTCTATCGAGAGAAAACTCTCCTGTGCATTCTCTTTTGAGGCTACACGCTTAGACAAACACGCAACACCAAAGCTTTTCGAGTTACCACGTGTTGTTTAGGAAAAACAAGATAATTTCGCAAGATGCGGTATTTCCTTAAAACGTGGTTTTCTGACAAATTTTTGACGAAAGAAAATTCTTCTTTATGTTCTTCTTTGAGGCTACACCTTTAGATATACACGTCAAACCAAATCTTTTCGAGTTACCACGTGTTGTTTAGGAGATATAAGCTAATTTTGTTCGATGCGTTATTTCTTCTCGTAAAGTGTTCCCAATATATACTTATTTGTATTTACTCTGCAAAATTGTATTTCCTAATAACGTGGTATTCTTACATATTCTTTCAAGAGAAAACTCTCCTGTGCCTTCTCTTTTGAGGCTCCAGGCTTACACATACACGCAACAATAAAGCTTTTCGAGTCACAACATGTTGTTTAGGAAAAAGAAGATGATTTCGCACGATGCGGGATTTCCTTAAGACGTGGTTTTCTGAAAAATTTTGAGGAAAGAAAATTCTCCTGTGGGTTCTCTTTTGAGGCTACACATTTAGTCGTACACGCCACACCAAATGTTTTCGAGTTACAACGTGCTTTTAAGGAGATACAAGCTAATTTTGTACGATGCGTTAATTCTTCTTGTAAGGTGTTTCCAATACGTAAGTATTTGTCTTTACTCTGAAACACTGTATTTCCTTATAACGTGGTATTCTTATATATTCTTTCGAGAGAAAACTATCCTGTGCGTTCCCTTTTGAGGCTACACACGGAGACATACACGCAACACCAAAGCTTTTCAAGTTACAACATGTTGTTTATGAATAAAAAGATAATTTCGCACGATGCGGGATTTCCTTAAAACGTGGTTTTCTGACAAATTTTGACAAAAGAAAATTCTCCTGTGGGTTATCTTTTGAGGCTACACGTTTAGACGTACACGTCACATCAAATCTTTTCGAGTTACCACGTGTTGTTTAGGAGATACAAGCTTATTTTGTACGATGCGTTATTTTTTCTTGTAAAGTGTTTCCAATATGTACTTATTTGCCTTTACTCTGCAAAATTGTATTTCTTTATAACGTGGTATTCTTACATTTTCTTTCGAGAGAAAACTCTCCTGTGCCTTCTCTTTTGAGGCTCCACGCTTAGACATACGCGTAACACCAAAGCTTTTCGAGTTACAACATGTTGTTTAGGAAAAAGAAGATGATTTTGCATGATGCGGGATTTCCTTAACACGTGGTTTTCTGAAAAATTTTAACGAAAGAAAATTCTCCTGTGGGTTCTCTTTTAAGGCTACACGTTTAGACGTACATGCCACACCAAATCTTTTCGAGCTACAACATGTTGTTTAGGAGATACAAGCTAATTTTGTACTATGCGTTAATTCTTTACGTAAAGTGTTTCGAATACATACGTGTTTGTCTTTACTCTGCAACACCGTATTTCCTTATAACGTGGTATTCTTACATATTCTTTCGAGAGAAAACTCTCCTGTGCATTCTCTTTTGAGGCTACATGCTTAGACATACACGCAACTCCAGAGCTTTTCGAGTTACAACTTGTTGTTTAGAAAAAACAAGATAATTTCGCACGATGCTAGTTTTCCTTAAAACGTGGTTTCTGACAAATTTTGATGAAAGAAAATTCACCTGTGGGTTCTCTTTTGAGGCTACACCTTTAGACGTACACACCACACCAAATCTTTTTGAGTTACACCGTGCTGTTTAGAAGATACAAGCAAATTTTTTTTACGATGCGTTATTTCTTCTCGTAAAGTTTAAGTTTTTCCAATACATACGTTTTTGTCTTTACTCTGCAACTCTGTATTTCCTTATAACGTGGTATTCTTACATATTCTTTCGAGAGAAAACTCTCCTGTGCGTTCTCTTTTGAGGCTACACGCTTAGACAAAAACGCAACACCACAGCTTTTCGAGTTACAACGTGTTTTTTATGAAAAACAAGATAATAACGCACGATGCAGTATTTCCTTAAAACGTGGTTTCTGACAAATATTGACAAAAGAAAATTCTCCTGAGGGTTCTCTTTTGAGGCTACACGTTTAGACGTACATGCCACACCAAATCTTTTCGAGTTACAACGTGTTGTTTAGGAGATACAAGCTAATTTTTTAAGATGCGTTATTTCTTCTCGTAAAGTTTAAGTGTTTCCAATACGTATGTATTTGCCTTTACTCTGCAACACTGTTTTCCTTATAACGTGGTATTCTTGCATATTCTTTCGAGAGAAAACTCTCCTGTGCGTTCTCTTTTGAGGCTAAACGCTTAGACATACACGCAACACCAAAGCTTTTCGTGTTACAACGTTTTTTTTAGGAAGAACAAGATAATTTCTCACGATGCAGGATTTCCTTAAAACGTGGTTTTCTGACAAATTTTGACGAAAGAAATTTGTCCTGTGGTTCTCTTTGAGGCTACACGTTTAGATGTACACGCCACACCAAATCCTTTCGAGTTACAACGTGTTGTTTAGGAGATACAAGCTAATTTTTTACGATGCTTTATTTCATCTCGTAAAGTTTAAGGGTTTCCAATATGAAAGTATTTGTCATTATTCTGCAACAGTGTACTTCCATATAACGTGGTATTCTTACATATTCTTTCGAGAGAAAACTCTCCTGTGTGTTCTCTTTTGAGGCTACACGCTTAGACATACACGCAACACCAAAGCTTTTCGAGTTACAACGCGTTGTTTAGGAAAAACAAGATAATTTCGCACGATGCGGGATTTCCTTAATATGTGGTTTTCTGACAAATTTTGACCAAAGAAAATTCTCCTGTGGGTTCTCTTTTGAGGCTACACGTTTAGACCTACAGGTCACACCAAATCTTTTCGAGTTACAACGTGTTGTTTAGGAGATACAAGCTAATTTTTTACGATGCGTTATTTCTTCTCATAAAGTGTTTCCAATAAGTACGTATTTGTCTTTACTCTGCAACACTGTATTTCCTTATAACGTGGTATTCTTACATATTCTTTTTAGAGAAAACTCTCCTGTGCGCTCTCTTTTGAGTCTACACGCTTAGACATACACGCAACACCAAAGCTTTTCGAGTTACAACGCATTGTTTAGGAAAAACAAGATAATTTTGCACGATAAGGGATTTCCTTATAACGTGGTTTTCTTACATATTTTGACGATAAAAAATTCTCCTGTCGGTTCTCTTTTGAGGCTACACGTTTAGACGTACACGTCACACCAAATATTTTCGAGTTACAACGTGTTGTTTAGGAGATACAAGCTAATTTTGTACGATTTTTTATTTCTTCTCTTAAAGTTTTACAATATGTACGTATTTGTCTTTAATCTGCAACACTGTATTTCCTTATAACGTGGTATTCTTACATATTCTTTCGAGAGAAAACTCTCCTTGCATTCCCTTTAGAGGCTACACACTTAGACATACACGCAACCCCAAAGCTTTTCGAGTTACAACGTGTTGTTTAGGAAAAGCAAGATAATTTCGCACGATGCGGGATTTTTTTAAAACGTGGTTTTCTGACAAATTTTGACGAAAGAAAACTCTCCTGTGGGTTCTCTTTTGAGGATACACGTATAGACGAACACGCCACACCAAATCTTTTCGAGTTACAACATGTTGTTTAGGACATACAAGCAAATTTTGCAAGAGGCGTTATTTCTCTCATAAAGTGTTTCCAGTATGTACGTATTTGTCTTTACTCACGCACACTGTATTTCCTTATAACGTGGTATTCTTACATATTCTTTCGAGAGAAAACTCTCCT